>NC_068445.1:44809870-44954870 GCF_023373465.1 Oncorhynchus keta | reverse complement strand
ATTGTGTGTCTCTCTCTCTCTCCGTAAAGTGATTGTGTCTCTCTCTCTCTCTCTCTCCGTAAAGTGATTGTGTGTCTCTCTCTCTCTCTCTCTCCGTAAAGTGATTGTGTGTCTCTCTCTCTCTCTCCGTAAAGTGATTGTGTCTCTCTCTCTCTCCGTAAAGTGATTGTGTGTCTCTCTCTCTCCGTAAAGTGATGTGTCTCTCTCTCTCTCTCTCTCTCTCTCCGTAAAGTGATTGTGTCTCTCTCTCTCCGTAAAGTGATGTGTCTCTCTCTCTCCGTAAAGTGATTGTGTCTCTCTCTCTCTCTCTCTCTCTCCGTAAAGTGATTGTCTCTCTCTCTCTCCGTAAAGTGATTGTGTGTCTCTCTCTCTCCGTAAAGTGATTGTGTCTCTCTCTCTCCGTAAAGTGATTGTGTCTCTCTCTCTCTCTCTCTCTCTCTCTCTCCGTAAAGTGATTGTCTCTCTCTCTCTCTCCGTAAAGTGATTGTGTGTCTCTCTCTCTCTCTCCGTAAAGTGATTGTGTGTCTCTCTCTCTCTCTCTCCGTAAAGTGATTGTGTCTCTCTCTCTCTCTCTCTCTCTCTCTCCGTAAAGTGATTGTGTCTCTCTCTCTGTAAAGTGATTGTGTCTCTCTCTCTCTCTCTCTCTCTCTCTCTCCGTAAAGTGATTTGTGTCTCTCTCTCTCCGTAAAGTGATTGTGTCTCTCTCTCTCTCTCTCTCTGTCTCTCTCTCTCTCCGTAAAGTGATTGTGTGTCTCTCTCTCTCTCTCCTAAAGTGATTGTCTCTCTCTCTCTCTCTCTCTCTCCGTAAAGTGATTGTGTCTCTCTCTCTCTCCGTAAAGTGATTGTGTGTCTCTCTCTCTCTCCGTAAAGTGATTGTGTCTCTCTCTCTCTCCGTAAAGTGATTGTGTGTCTCTCTCTCTCTCCGTAAAGTGATTGTGTCTCTCTCTCTCTCGTAAAGTGATTGTGTCTCTCTCTCTCTCCGTAAAGTGATTGTGTCTCTCTCTCTCGTAAAGTGATTGTGTGTCTCTCTCTCGTAAAGTGATTGTGTCTCTCTCTCTCCTCTCTCCGTAAAGTGATTGTGTCTCTCTCTCTCTCTCCGTAAAAGTGATTGTGTCTCTCTCTCTCTCTCTCTCTCTCTCTCCGTAAAGTGATTGTGTCTCTCTCTCTCTCCGTAAAGTGATTGTGTCTCTCTCTCTCCGTAAAGTGATTGTGTCTCTCTCTCTCTCCGTAAAGTGATTGTGTGTCTCTCTCTCTCTCCATAAAGTGATTGTGTGTCTCTCTCTCTCCGTAAAGTGATTGTGTCTCTCTCTCTCTCTCTCCGTAAAGTGATTGTGTCTCTCTCTCTCTCCGTAAAGTGATTGTGTGTCTCTCTCTCTCCGTAAAGTGATTGTGTGTCTCTCTCTCTCGTAAAGTGATTGTGTCTCTCTCTCTCCGTAAAGTGATTGTGTGTCTCTCTCTCTCTCCGTGTGTCTCTCTCTCTCTCTCTCCGTAAAGTGATTGTCTCTCTCTCTCTCTCTCCGTAAAGTGATTGTGTGTCTCTCTCTCTCTCTCTCTCTCTCCGTAAAGTGATTGTGTCTCTCTCTCTCTCTCCGTAAAGTGAAAGTGATTGTGTGTCTCTCTCTCTCCGTAAAGTGATTTGTGTCTCTCTCTCTCTCTCCGTAAAGTGATTGTGTCTCTCTCTATTGTGTCTCTCTCTCTCTCTTTCTCCATAAAGTGATTGTGTGTCTCTCTCTCTCTCCGTAAAGTGATTGTGTGTCTCTCTCTCTCTCTCCGTAAAGTGATTTGTGTCTCTCTCTCTCTCCGTAAAGTGATTGTGTGTCTCTCTCTCTCTCTCTCCGTAAAGTGATTGTGTCTCTCTCTCTCTCCGTAAAGTGATTGTGTCTCTCTCTCTCTCTCTCTCTCTCTCCGTAAAGTGATTGTGTCTCTCTCTCTCTCTCTCTCTCTCTCTCTCTCCGTAAAGTGATTGTGTCTCTCTCTCTCTCTCCGTAAAGTGATTGTGTCTCTCTCTCTCTCTCTCCGTAAAGTGATTGTGTGTCTCTCTCTCTCTCCGTAAAGTGATTGTGTCTCTCTCTCTCCTCTCTCTCTCCGTAAAGTGATTGTGTGTCTCTCTCTCTCCGTAAAGTGATTGTGTCTCTCTCTCTCTCCGTAAAGTGATTGTGTGTCTCTCTCTCTCTCCGTAAAGTGATTGTGTGTCTCTCTCTGATTCTGTGTCTCTCCGTAAAGTGATTGTGTCTCGGTAAAGTGATTGTGTGTCTCTCTCTCTCCGTAAAGTGATTGTGTGTCTCTCTCTCTCCGTAAAGTGATTGTGTGTCTCTCTCTCTCCGTAAAGTGATTGTGTCTCTCTCTCTCTCTCCGTAAAGTGATTTGTGTCTCTCTCTCTCCGTAAAGTGATTGTGTCTCTCTCTCTCTTCTCTCTCTCTCCGTAAAGTGATTGTGTGTCTCTCTCTCTCTCCGTAAAGTGATTGTGTCTCTCTCTCTCTCTCCGTAAAGTGATTGTGTCTCTCTCTCTCTCCGTAAAGTGATTGTGTCTCTCTCTCTCTCTCTCTCCGTAAAGTGATTGTGTCTCTCTCTCTCTCCGTAAAGTGATTGTGTCTCTCTCTCCGTAAAGTGATTGTGTGTCTCTCTCTCTCCGTAAAGTGATTGTGTCTCTCTCTCTCTCTCCGTAAAGTGATTGTGTCTCTCTCTCTCTCTCCGTAAAGTGATTGTGTCTCTCTCTCTCTCTCCGTAAAGTGATTGTGTCTCTCTCTCTCTCTCCGTAAAGTGATTGTGTCTCTCTCTCTCCGTAAAGTGATTGTGTCTCTCTCTCTCTCCGTAAAGTGATTGTGTGTCTCTCTCTCTCTCCGTAAAGTGATTGTGTCTCTCTCTCTCCGTAAAGTGATTGTGTCTCTCTCTCTCTCTCTCCGTAAAGTGATTGTGTCTCTCTCTCTCTCTCTTTCTCCGTAAAGTGATTGTGTGTCTCTCTCTCTCTCTCTCTCTCTCCGTAAAGTGATTGTGTCTCTCTCTCTCTCTCCATAAAGTGATTGTGTCTCTCTCTCTCTCTCTCTCCGTAAAGTGATTGTGTCTCTCTCTCTCTCTCTCTCTCCGTAAAGTGATTGTGTGTCTCTCTCTCTCTCCGTAAAGTGATTGTGTCTCTCTCTCTCTCTCTCTCTTTCTCCATAAAGTGTTTGTGTGTCTCTCTCTCTCTCTCCGTAAAGTGATTGTGTGTCTCTCTCTCTCTCCGTAAAGTGATTGTGTCTCTCTCTCTCTCTCTCTCCGTAAAGTGATTGTGTGTCTCTCTCTCTCTCTCTCTCTCTCCGTAAAGTGATTGTGTGTCTCTCTCTCTCTCCGTAAAGTGATTGTGTCTCTCTCTCTCCGTAAAGTGATTGTGTCTCTCTCTCTCTCTCTCTCTCTCTCCGTAAAGTGATTGTGTGTCTCTCTCTCTCTCTCTCCGTAAAGTGATTGTGTGTCTCTCTCTCTCTCCGTAAAGTGATTGTGTCTCTCTCTCTCTCTCTCCGTAAAGTGATTGTGTCTCTCTCTCTCTCTCCGTAAAGTGATTGTGTCTCTCTCTCTCTCTCCGTAAAGTGATTGTGTGTCTCTCTCTCTCTCCGTAAAGTGATTGTGTCTCTCTCTCTCTCTCTCCGTAAAGTGATTGTGTGTCTCTCTCTCTCTCTCTCTCTCCGTAAAGTGATTGTGTGTCTCTCTCTCTCTCCGTAAAGTGATTGTGTCTCTCTCTCTCTCCGTAAAGTGATTGTGTCTCTCTCTCTCTCCGTAAAGTGATTGTGTCTCTCTCTCTCCGTAAAGTGATTGTGTCTCTCTCTCTCTCCGTAAAGTGATTGTGTCTCTCTCTCTCTCTCCGTAAAGTGATTTGTGTCTCTCTCTCTCTCCGTAAAGTGATTTGTCTCTCTCTCTCTCTCTCTCTCCGTAAAGTGATTGTGATTGTGTCTCTCTCTCTCTCCGTAAAGTGATTGTGTCTCTCTCTCCATAAAGATTGTGTGTCTCTCTCTCCGTAAAGTGATTGTCCGTAAAGTGATTGTGTCTCTCTCTCTCTCCGTAAAGTGATTGTGTCTCTCTCTCTCTCTCTCTTCTCCGTAAAGTGATTGTGTCTCTCTCTCTCTCTCTCCGTAAAGTGATTGTGTGTCTCTCTCTCTCCGTAAAGTGATTGTGTGTCTCTCTCTCTCCGTAAAGTGATTGTGTCTCTCTCTCTCTCCGTAAAGTGATTGTGTGTCTCTCTCTCTCTCTCCGTAAAGTGATTGTGTCTCTCTCTCTCTCTCTCTCCATAAAGTGATTGTGTGTCTCTCTCCGTAAAGTGATTGTGTCTCTCTCTCTCTCCGTAAAGTGATTGTGTCTCTCTCTCTCTCTCTCCGTAAAGTGATTGTGTCTCTCTCTCTCTCTCCGTAAAGTGATTGTGTGTCTCTCTCTCTCTCTCTCTCTCTCTCTCTCCGTAAAGTGATTGTGTCTGTCTCTCTCTCTCTCTCCGTAAAGTGATTGTGTCTCTCTCTCTCTCCGTAAAGTGATTGTGTCTCTCTCTCTCTCTCTCCGTAAAGTGATTTGTGTCTCTCTCTCTCTCCGTAAAGTGATTGTGTCTCTCTCTCTCCGTCTGATTGTGTGTCTCTCTCTCTCTCTCCGTAAAGTGATTGTGTCTCTCTCTCTCTCCGTAAAGTGATTGTGTGTCTCTCTCTCTCTCTCCGTAAAGTGATTGTGTGTCTCTCTCTCCTCTCTCTCTCTCCGTAAAGTGATTGTGTCTCTCTCTCTCTCCGTAAAGTGATTGTGTCTCTCTCTCTCCGTAAAGTGATTTGTGTGTCTCTCTCTCTCTCCGTAAAGTGATTTGTCTCTCTCTCTCTCCTCTCTCTCTCTCCGTAAAGTGATTGTGTCTCTCTCTCTCTCCGTAAAGTGATTGTGTCTCTCTCTCTCCGTAAAGTGATTGTGTCTCTCTCTCCGTAAAGTGATTGTGTCTCTCTTCTCTCTCCGTAAAGTGATTGTGTCTCTCTCTCTCTCTCTCGTAAAGTGATTGTGTCTCTCTCTCTCTCCTCTCTCTCTCTCTCTCCGTAAAGTGATTGTGTCTCTCTCTCTCTCCGTAAAGTGATTGTGTCTCTCTCTCTCCGTAAAGTGATTGTCTCTCTCTCTCTCTCCGTAAAGTGATTGTGTGTCTCTCTCTCTCCGTAAAGTGATTGTGTCTCTCTCTCTCTCTCTCCGTAAAGTGATTGTGTCTCTCTCTCTCCGTAAAGTGATTGTGTCTCTCTCTCTCTCCGTAAAGTGATTGTGTCTCTCTCTCTCCGTAAAGTGATTGTGTCTCTCTCTCTCTCCGTAAAGTGATTGTGTCTCTCTCTCTCTCCTCTCTCCGTAAAGTGATTGTGTCTCTCTCTCTCCGTAAAGTGATTGTGTCTCTCTCTCTCCGTAAAGTGATTGTGTCTCTCTATCTCTCTCTCTCTCTCTCCGTAAAGTGATTGTGTGTCTCTCTCTCTCTCTCCGTAAAGTGATTGTGTGTCTCTCTCTCTCTCCGTAAAGTGATTGTGTCTCTCTCTCTCCGTAAAGTGATTGTGTGTCTCTCTCTCTCCGTAAAGTGATTGTGTCTCTCTCTCTCTCCGTAAAGTGATTGTGTGTCTCTCTCTCTCCGTAAAGTGATTGTGTGTCTCTCTCTCTCTCTCTCCGTAAAGTGATTGTGTCTCTCTCTCTCCGTAAAGTGATTGTGTCTCTCTCTCTCTCTCTCCCGTAAAGTGATTGTGTCTCTCTCTCTCTCTCTCTCTAAAGTCTCTCCGTAAAGTGATTGTGTGTCTCTCTCTCTCTCTCCGTAAAGTGATTGTGTCTCTCTCTCTCTCTCTCTCCGTAAAGTGATTGTGTCTCTCTCTCTCCGTAAAGTGATTGTGTGTCTCTCTCTCCGTAAAGTGATTGTGTCTCTCTCTCTCTCCGTAAAGTGATTGTGTCTCTCTCTCTCCGTAAAGTGATTGTGTCTCTCTATCTCTCTCTCTCTCTCTCCGTAAAGTGATTGTGTCTCTCTCTCTCTCCGTAAAGTGATTGTGTGTCTCTCTCTCTCTCCGTAAAGTGATTGTGTGTCTCTCTCTCTTTCTCCGTAAAGTGATTGTGTCTCTCTCTCTCTCTCTCTCTCTCCGTAAAGTGATTGTGTCTCTCTCTCTCTCTCTCTCCGTAAAGTGATTGTGTGTCTCTCTCTCTCTCTCCGTAAAGTGATTGTGTCTCTCTCTCTCTCCGTAAAGTGATTGTGTCTCTCTCTCTCTCTCTCTCCGTAAAGTGATTGTGTCTCTCTCTCTCTCTCTCTCTCTCCGTAAAGTGATTGTGTCTCTCTCTCTCTCTCCGTAAAGTGATTGTGTCTCTCTCTCTCTCTCTCTCTCCGTAAAGTGATTGTGTGTCTCTCTCTCTCTCTCTCCGTAAAGTGATTGTGTCTCTCTCTCTCTCTCTCCGTAAAGTGATTGTGTCTCTCTCTCTCCGTAAAGTGATTGTGTCTCTCTCTCTCTCCGTAAAGTGATTGTGTCTCTCTCTCTCCGTAAAGTGATTGTGTCTCTCTCTCTCTCTCCGTAAAGTGATTGTGTCTCTCTCTCTCTCTCTCTCCGTAAAGTGATTGTGTGTCTCTCTCTCTCTCCGTAAAGTGATTGTGTCTCTCTCTGTCTCTCTCTCTCTCCGTAAAGTGATTTGTGTCTCTCTCTCTCTCCGTAAAGTGATTGTGTGTCTCTCTCTCTCCGTAAAGTGATTGTGTCTCTCTCTCTCCGTAAAGTGATTGTGTGTAAAGTGATTGTGTCTCTCTCTCTCTCCGTAAAGTGATTGTGTCTCTCTCTCTCCGTAAAGTGATTGTGTCTCTCTATCTCTCTCTTTTTCTCCATAAAGTGATTGTGTGTCTCTCTCTCTCTCTCCGTAAAGTGATTGTGTGTCTCTCTCTCTCTCTCTCCGTAAAGTGATTGTGTCTCTCTCTCTCTCCGTAAAGTGATTGTGTGTCTCTCTCTTTCTCCATAAAGTGATTGTGTGTCTCTCTCTCCGTAAAGTGATTGTGTGTCTCTCTCTCCGTAAAGTGATTTGTGTCTCTCTCTCTCTCTCTCTCTCTCCGTAAAGTGATTGTGTCTCTCTCTCTCTCTCTCTCTCCGTAAAGTGATTGTGTCTCTCTCTCTCTCCTCTCTTGTCTCTCTCTCTCTCTCTCTCTCTCCGTAAAGTGATTGTGTGTCTCTCTCTCTTTCTCCATAAAGTGATTGTGTCTCTCTCTCTCTCTCTCTCTCTCTAAAGTGATTGTGTGTCTCTCTCTCTCTCTCCGTAAAAGTGATTGTGTGTCTCTCTCTCTCTCTCCGTAAAGTGATTGTGTGTCTCTCTCTCTCCGTAAAGTGATTGTGTCTCTCTCTATCTCTCTCTCTCTTTCTCCATAAAGTGATTGTGTGTCTCTCTCTCTCTCTCTCTCTCCGTAAAGTGATTGTGTCTCTCTCTCTCTCTCTCTCTCTCTCCGTAAAGTGATTGTGTCTCTCTCTCTCTCTCCTCTCTCTCTCTCTCTCTCTCTCTCTCTCCGTAAAGTGATTGTGTCTCTCTCTCTTTCTCCATAAAGTGATTGTCTCTCTCTCTCTCTCTCTCTCTCCGTAAAGTGATTGTGTCTCTCTCTCTCTCTCCGTAAAGTGATTGTGTGTCTCTCTCTCTCTCCGTAAAGTGATTGTGTGTGTCTCTCTCTCTCCGTAAAGTGATTGTGTCTCTCTCTATCTCTCTCTCTTTCTCCATAAAGTGATTGTGTGTCTCTCTCTCTCTCCGTAAAGTGATTGTGTGTCTCTCTCTCTCTCCGTAAAGTGATTGTGTCTCTCTCTCTCTCTCTCTCTCTCTCTCTCTCCGTAAAGTGATTGTGTGTCTCTCTCTCTCTCTCTCTCTCTCTCTCCGTAAAGTGATTGTGTGTCTCTCTCTCTCTCCGTAAAGTGATTGTGTCTCTCTCTCTCTCTCTCTCCGTAAAGTGATTGTGTCTCTCTCTCTCTCTCTCTCTCTCCGTAAAGTGATTGTGTCTCTCTCTCTCTCCGTAAAGTGATTGTGTCTCTCTCTCTCTCCGTAAAGTGATTGTGTCTCTCTCTCTCTCTCCGTAAAGTGATTGTGTGTCTCTCTCTCTCTCCGTAAAGTGATTGTGTGTCTCTCTCTCTCTCCGTAAAGTGATTGTGTCTCTCTCTCTCTCTCCGTAAAGTGATTGTGTCTCTCTCTCTCTCCGTAAAGTGTGTGTGTCTCTCTCTCTCTCCGTAAAGTGATTGTGTGTCTCTCTCTCTCTCCGTAAAGTGATTGTGTCTCTCTCTCTCTGTGTGTAAAGTGATTGTGTGTCTCTCTCTCTCTCTCTCCGTAAAGTGATTGTGTGTCTCTCTCTCTCTCTCCGTAAAGTGATTGTGTCTCTCTCTCTCTCTCCGTAAAGTGATTGTGTCTCTCTCTCTCTCTCTCTCCGTAAAGTGATTGTGTCTCTCTCTCTCTCCGTAAAGTGATTGTGTCTCTCTCTCTCTCTCCGTAAAGTGATTGTGTCTCTCTCTCCGTAAAGTGATTGTGTCTCTCTCTCTCCGTAAAGTGATTGTGTGTCTCTCTCACCGTAAAGTGATTGTGTGTCTCTCTCTCCGTAAAGTGATTGTGTCTCTCTCTCTCTCCATAAAGTGATTGTGTGTCTCTCTCTCTCTCCGTAAAGTGATGTGTGTCTCTCTCTCCGTAAAGTGATTGTGTCTCTCTCTCTCCGTAAAGTGATTGTGTCTCTCTCTCTCCGTAAAGTGATTGTGTCTCTCTCTCTCCGTAAAGTGATTGTGTGTCTCTCTCACCGTAAAGTGATTGTGTGTCTCTCTCTCTCTCCGTAAAGTGATTGTGTGTCTCTCTCTCTCTCTCCGTAAAGTGATTGTGTCTCTCTCTCTCTCCGTAAAGTGATTGTGTCTCTCTCTCTCCGTAAAGTGATTGTGTCTCTCTCTCTCTCCGTAAAGTGATTGTGTCTCTCTCTCTCCGTAAAGTGATTGTGTCTCTCTCTCTTTCTCCATAAAGTGATTGTGTCTCTCTCTCTCTCTCTCTCTCTCCGTAAAGTGATTGTGTGTCTCTCTCTCTCTCTCCGTAAAGTGATTGTGTGTCTCTCTCTCTCTCTCCGTAAAGTGATTGTGTGTCTCTCTCTCTCCGTAAAGTGATTGTGTCTCTCTCTCTCTCTCTTTCTCCATAAAGTGATTGTGTGTCTCTCTCTCTCTCTCTCTCTCCGTAAAGTGATTGTGTCTCTCTCTCTCTCTCTCTCTCTCTCTCTCTCTCTCTCTCTCTCCGTCTGATTGTGTCTCTCTCTCTCTCTCTCTCTCTCTCCGTAAAGTGATTGTGTGTCTCTCTCTTTCTCCATAAAGTGATTGTGTCTCTCTCTCTCTCTCTCTCCGTAAAGTGATTGTGTGTCTCTCTCTCTCTCTCCGTAAAGTGATTGTGCGTCTCTCTCTCTCTCTCTCTCCGTAAAGTGATTGTGTGTCTCTCTCTCTCTCCGTAAAGTGATTGTGTCTCTCTATCTCTCTCTCTCTCTTTCTCCATAAAGTGATTGTGTGTCTCTCTCTCTCTCTCTCCGTAAAGTGATTGTGTGTCTCTCTCTCTCCGTAAAGTGATTGTGTCTCTCTCTCTCTCTCCGTAAAGTGATTGTGTGTCTCTCTCTCTCTCTCTCTCCGTAAAGTGATTGTGTGTCTCTCTCTCTCTCCGTAAAGTGATTGTGTCTCTCTCTCTCTCTCTCCGTAAAGTGATTGTGTCTCTCTCTCTCCGTAAAGTGATTGTGTGTCTCTCTCTCTCTCTCCGTAAAGTGATTGTGTCTCTCTCTCTCTCTCTCCGTAAAGTGATTGTGTGTCTCTCTCTCTCTCTCCGTAAAGTGATTTGTGTCTCTCTCTCTCTCTCTCTCCGTAAAGTGATTGTGTCTCTCTCTCTCCGTAAAGTGATTGTCTCTCTCTCCGTAAAGTGATTGTGTGTCTCTCTCTCCGTAAAGTGATTGTGTGTCTCTCTCTCTCTCCGTAAAGTGATTGTGTGTCTCTCTCTCTCTCCGTAAAGTGATTGTGTCTCGTAAAGTGATTGTGTGTCTCTCTCTCCTCTCTCTCTCTCCGTAAAGTGATTGTGTCTCTCCGTAAAGTGATTGTGTCTCTCTCTCTGTAAAGTGATTGTGTGTCTCTCTCTCCGTAAAGTGATTGTGTCTCTCTCTCTCCGTAAAGTGATTGTGTCTCTCTCTCTCTCCGTAAAGTGATTGTGTCTCTCTCTCTCTCCGTAAAGTGATTGTGTGTCTCTCTCTCTCTCCGTAAAGTGATTGTGTCTCTCTCTCTCTCCGTAAAGTGATTGTGTCTCTCTCTCTCTCCGTAAAGTGATTTGTGTCTCTCTCTCTCTCCTCTCTCTCTCTCCATAAAGTGATTGTGTGTCTCTCTCTCTCTCCGTAAAGTGATTGTGTGTCTCTCTCTCTCTCTCCGTAAAGTGATTGTGTCTCTCTCTCTCTCCGTAAAGTGTGTCTCTCTCTTTCTCCATAAAGTGATTGTGTCTCTCTCTCTCTCCGTAAAGTGATTGTGTGTCTCTCTCTCTCCGTAAAGTGATTGTGTCTCTCTCTCTCCGTAAAGTGATTGTGTGTCTCTCTCTCTCCGTAAAGTGATTTGTCTCTCTCTCTCTCTCTCTCTCTCTCCGTAAAGTGATTGTGTCTCTCTCTCTCTCTCCGTAAAGTGATTGTGTCTCTCTCTCTCTCCGTAAAGTGATTGTGTGTCTCTCTCTCTCTCCGTAAAGTGATTGTGTCTCTCTCTCTCTTTCTCCGTAAAGTGATTTGTGTCTCTCTCTCTCCGTAAAGTGATTGTGTGTCTCTCTCTCTCTCCGTAAAGTGATTGTGTCTTCTCTCTCTCCGTAAAAGTGATTGTGTGTCTCTCTCTCTCTCCGTAAAGTGATTGTGTGTCTCTCTCTCTCCGTAAAGTGATTGTGTCTCTCTCTCTCTCTCCGTAAAGTGATTGTGTGTCTCTCTCTCTCTCTCCGTAAAGTGATTGTGTCTCTCTCTCTCTCTCCGTAAAGTGATTGTGTGTCTCTCTCTCCGTAAAGTGATTGTGTGTCTCTCTCTCTCCGTAAAGTGATTGTGTCTCTCTCTCTCTCCGTAAAGTGATTGTGTCTCTCTCTCTCTCCGTAAAGTGATTGTGTCTCTCTCTCTCTCTCTCCGTAAAGTGATTGTGTCTCTCTCTCTCCGTAAAGTGATTGTGTGTCTCTCTCTCTCTCTCTCTCCGTAAAGTGATTGTGTCTCTCTCTCTCTCCGTAAAGTGATTGTGTCTCTCTCTCTCTCCGTAAAGTGATTGTGTCTCTCTCTCTCTCCGTAAAGTGATTGTGTCTCTCTCTCTCCGTAAAGTGATTGTGTCTCTCTCTCTCTCTCTCTCTCCGTAAAGTGATTGTGTGTCTCTCTCTCTCTCCGTAAAGTGATTGTGTCTCTCTCTCTCTCCGTAAAGTGATTGTGTCTCTCTCTCTCTCCGTAAAGTGATTGTGTCTCTCTCTCCGTAAAGTGATTGTGTCTCTCTCTCTCTCTCTCGTAAAGTGATTGTGTGTCTCTCTCTCTCTCCGTAAAGTGATTGTGTGTCTCTCTCTCTCTCCGTAAAGTGATTGTGTGTCTCTCTCTCTCTCCGTAAAGTGATTGTGTCTCTCTCTCTCTCCGTAAAGTGATTGTGTCTCTCTCTCTCTCTCCGTAAAGTGATTGTGTCTCTCTCTCTCTCCGTAAAGTGATTGTGTCTCTCTCTCTCTCTCTCTCCGTAAAGTGATTGTGTCTCTCTCTCTCTCCGTAAAGTGATTGTGTCTCTCTCTCTCTCCGTAAAGTGATTGTGTCTCTCTCTCTCTCCGTAAAGTGATTGTGTGTCTCTCTCTCTCTCCGTAAAGTGATTGTGTCTCTCTCTCTCTCCGTAAAGTGATTGTGTCTCTCTCTCTCCGTAAAGTGATTGTGTCTCTCTCTCTCTCCGTAAAGTGATTGTGTCTCTCTCTCTCCGTAAAGTGATTGTGTCTCTCTCTCTCTCCGTAAAGTGATTGTGTGTCTCTCTCTCCGTAAAGTGATTGTGTCTCTCTCCGTAAAGTGATTGTGTCTCTCTCTCTCTCCGTAAAGTGATTGTGTGTCTCTCTCTCTCTGTAAAGTGATTGTTCTCTCTCTCTCCGTAAAGTGATTGTGTCTCTCTCTCTCTCCGTAAAGTGATTGTGTCTCTCTCTCTCTCCGTAAAGTGATTGTGTCTCTCTCTCTCCGTAAAGTGATTGTGTCTCTATCTCTCTCTCTCTCTCTCTCCGTAAAGTGATTGTGTCTCTCTCTCTCTCTCCGTAAAGTGATTGTGTGTCTCTCTCTCCGTAAAGTGATTGTGTGTCTCTCTCTCTCCGTAAAGTGATTGTGTCTCTCTCTCTCTCCGTAAAGTGATTTGTCTCTCTCTCTCTCCGTAAAGTGATTGTGTCTCTCTCTCTCTCCGTAAAGTGATTGTGTGTCTCTCTCTCTCTCTCCGTAAAGTGATTGTGTCTCTCTCTCTCCGTAAAGTGATTGTGTGTCTCTCTCTCCGTAAAGTGATTGTGTGTCTCTCTCTCTCTCCGTAAAGTGATTGTGTGTCTCTCTCTCTCCGTAAAGTGATTGTGTCTCTCTCTCTCTCTCTCTCTCTCTCCGTAAAGTGATTGTGTGTCTCTCTCTCTCTCCGTAAAGTGATTGTGTCTCTCTCTCTCTCCGTAAAGTGATTGTGTCTCTCTCTCTCTCCGTAAAGTGATTGTGTGTCTCTCTCTCTCTCCGTAAAGTGATTGTGTCTCTCTCTCTCTCCGTAAAGTGATTGTGTCTCTCTCTCTCTCCGTAAAGTGATTGTGTCTCTCTCTCTCTCCGTAAAGTGATTGTGTGTCTCTCTCTCTCTCCGTAAAGTGATTGTGTCTCTCTCTCTCTCCGTAAAGTGATTGTGTCTCTCTCTCTCTCTCCGTAAAGTGATTGTGTGTCTCTCTCTCTCTCCGTAAAGTGATTGTGTGTCTCTCTCTCTCTGTAAAGTGATTGTGTCTCTCTCTCTCTCCGTAAAGTGATTGTGTCTCTCTCTCTCTCCGTAAAGTGATTGTGTCTCTCTCTCCGTAAAGTGATTGTGTGTCTCTCTCTCTCCGTAAAGTGATTGTGTGTCTCTCTCTCTCCGTAAAGTGATTGTGTCTCTCTCTCTCTCCGTAAAGTGATTGTGTCTCTCTCTCTCTCCGTAAAGTGATTGTGTGTCTCTCTCTCTCCGTAAAGTGATTGTGTGTCTCTCTCTCTCCGTAAAGTGATTGTGTGTCTCTCTCTCTCTGTAAAGTGATTGTGTCTCTCTCTCTCTCTCCGTAAAGTGATTGTGTGTCTCTCTCTCTCTCCGTAAAGTGATTGTGTGTCTCTCTCTCTCCGTAAAGTGATTGTGTGTCTCTCTCTCTCTCCGTAAAGTGATTGTGTGTCTCTCTCTCTCCGTAAAGTGATTTGTGTCTCTCTCTCTCCGTAAAGTGATTGTGCTCTCTCTCTCTCTCCGTAAAGTGATTGTGTCTCTCTCTCTCCGTAAAGTGATTGTGTCTCTCTCTCTCTCTCTCTCCGTAAAGTGATTGTGTGTCTCTCTCTCCGTAAAGTGATTGTGTCTCTCTCTCTCTCTCCGTAAAGTGATTGTGTGTCTCTCTCTCTCTCCGTAAAGTGATTGTGTGTCTCTCTCTCTCTCTCCGTAAAGTGATTGTGTGTCTCTCTCTCTCTCCGTAAAGTGATTGTGTCTCTCTCTCTCCGTAAAGTGATTGTGTCTCTCTCTCTCTCTCTCCGTAAAGTGATTGTCTCTCTCTCTCTCTCTCTCTCTCTCCGTAAAGTGATTGTGTGTCTCTCTCTCTCTCTCCGTAAAGTGATTGTGTCTCTCTCTCTCTCCGTAAAGTGATTGTGTCTCTCTCTCTCTCCGTAAAGTGATTGTGTCTCTCTCTCTCCGTAAAGTGATTGTGGAAGAGGTGGGATAACTGATGATTTGTAATATTTAACAAAGAGCTGCAGAAAGTTTGACAATGGGTGGCAAGTAATAAGCTCGTCCTAAATATTTCAAAACCTCAAAGCATTGTATTTGGGACAAATCATTCACGAAAACCCGTAATAAATTATATGATACATGCCATTTAGCAGACGCTTTAATCCAAAGCGACTTACAGTCATGTGTGCATACATTCTCCGTATGGGTGGTCCCGGGGATCGAACCCACTACCCTGGCGTTACAAGCGCCATGCTCTACCAACTGAGCTACAGAAGGACCACATAAAGCGCTGCTCTGCTCCGTTGACATTGCTATGAACAAAACATGTCCTACAGGCCCTAGTTTTATCACAGCTGGCCTACTGCCCAGTAATATGGTCAAGGGCCACAAAGAGCCACTTCCAATTGGCCCAGAACAGAGAATGTACCCAGTCACATCACTTAAAATATACACAGAGAGCTAACATGAATCATATGCATGTCAATCTGTCTTGGCTCAAAATAGAGGAAAACCAGACTGCATCAATACTTTGTATTGACATGTTGAAATAACCCAAGCTATCTGTTCAAAACAACTGACACACAGCTCAGACACCCTGTGGTTAGAGTGTAGAGGCGGCAGGTAGCCTAGTGGTTAGAGTGTAGAGGCGGCAGGTAGCCTAGTGGTTAGAGTGTAGAGGCGGCACTGTTCCTAGGGCCGTCATTGAAAATAAGAATTGGTTCTTAACTGACTTGCCTAGTTAAATAAAGGGTTATATATATATATATATATTAATACCTGGTTAAATAAAGGTTAAAAGAATATATAAAAAAATATAAAAAATATCCGTACCCCAACAAGACAGTACCATTTTCACTAACAGGGAGTCTCTTCACAGTCCCCAAGTCCAGAACAGACCGTGGGAAACACACAGTACTACATAGAGCCATGACTACATGGAACTCTATTCCACAGTACTACATAGAGCCATGACTACATGGAACTCTATTCCACAGTACTACATAGAGCCATGACTACATGGAACTCTATTCCACAGTACTACATAGAGCCATGACTACATGGAACTCTATTCCACAGTACTACATAGAGCCATGACTTTATGGAACTCTATTCCACAGTACTACATAGAGCCATGACTACATGGAACTCTATTCCACAGTACTACATAGAGCCATGACTACATGGAACTCTATTCCACAGTACTACATAGAGCCATGACTACATGGAACTCTATTCCACAGTACTACATAGAGCCATGACTACATGGAACTCTATTCCACAGTACTACATAGAGCCATGACTACATGGAACTCTATTCCACAGTACTACATAGAGCCATGACTACATGGAACTCTATTCCACAGTACTACATAGAGCCATGACTACATGGAACTCTATTCCACAGTACTACATAGAGCCATGACTACATGGAACTCTATTCCACAGTACTACATAGAGCCATGACTACATGGAACTCTATTCCACAGTACTACATAGAGCCATGACTACATGGAACTCTATTCCACAGTACTACATAGAGCCATGACTACATGGAACTCTATTCCACAGTACTACATAGAGCCATGACTACATGGAACTCTATTCCACAGTACTACATAGAGCCATGACTACATGGAACTCTATTCCACAGTACTACATAGAGGCATGACTACATGGAACTCTATTCCACAGTAGCCATGACTACATAGAACTCTATTCCACAGTAGCCATGACTACACGGAACTCTATTTTATTGAACCTTTATTTAAACTAGGTAAGTCAGTTAAGAACAAAAAAATCTTATTTACAATGACGACCTACCCCAGTCAAACCCGGACGACGCTGGGCCAACTGTGCGCCGCCCTTTGGGACTCCCAATCACTGCCAGTTGTGATACAGGCTGGATTCGGAACCAGGGTGTCTGTAGTGACGCCTCAAGCACTGAGACGCAGAGCCGTAGACCTCTGCACCACTCAGGAGCCGTCTATTCCACATCAAGTGCAAGAAGTAAAATCTGATTTAAAAAACAGATACAACTACACCTCATGGTCACAATGCGACTGTGACGAGACACGCACACACACACTCTACACACACGTATGTATGGTGATATTATACATGATGTATTTCAGATGTAGTGGTGTAATAATGTTACATGATGTACTGTTTTATTTTATTTTTTTAAATGTTTGCCTTAATTTGTTTGGACCACAGGAAGAGTAGCTTCTGCCTTGACAGGAACAGGAACTAATAGTTTAGCGCAGAAAACGTGGTAATTAATTACAATGACCATGATCCATTGATCGCCTATTTGTCCGGAGACGGAGAGAAGAGACAAGAACACGTGATCAAGAGGGGTAGAGATCAGTTGCTTCACTCGGTATCTCTACCTGAAAATACGTGATCTAAGTGATTTGATAGTTGGCATTTCTAGATCATGCCCTAACAATGTGATGTAGTAGGGAGTTGTAGTTTCCAACAGGTCAATGTTCTACATAGTTTAACCACGTTTTCTGTACTATTAACTACAATGACCGTAATCCTTTGCACGCCTGCTACATAAAGGAACAGAATAATGCACAATCAAGAGGGGATTACATAGAGAACAATTGCTTTGAGGTATCTCTACCTGAAAATATGTGATCTAAGTGATTTGATAGTTGGCATTCAGCAGTCATAAAAGTCTACCTTATTTACTGTGAAGAACTACTAAAATAGTGATGTTTGTCAGACAGCAGCTCTATAGAGATGAGATGATGACTTGGAATGAAATAGTAAAGTTATCAAATAAAACACACGTAATCTACACAACAACTGAATAATCCAACCGAAACCAAACCAACCACAAAAAAACACAAATCGAGGGCCTCCCGGGTGGTGCAGTGGTCTAAGGCACTGCATATCCTTGTCTCATCGCGCACCAGCGACTCCTGTGGCGGTCCGGGCGCAGTGCGCGCTAACCAAGGTTGCCAGGTACACAGTGTTTCCTCCGACACATTGGTGTGGCTGGCCTCCGGGTTGGATGCGCGCTGTGTTAAGAAGCAGTGCGGCTTGGTTGGGTTGTGTATCGGAGGACGCATGACTTTCAACCTTCGTCTCTCCCGAGCCCGTACGGGAGTTGTAGCGATGAGACAAGATAGTAGCTACTAACCATTGGATAACACGAAAAGGGGGTGAAATAAAAAAAACACGAATCGCTTGGCATCGACCACCAACGAGTGGCATCGACCACCAACGAGTGGCATCGACCACTAACGAGTGGCATCGACCACCAACGAGTGGCATCGACCACCAACTGAGTGGCATCGACCACCAATGAGTGGCATCGACCACCAACGAGTGGCATCGACCACCAACGAGTGGCATCGACCACCAACGAGTGGCATCGACCACCAACGAGTGGCATCGACCACCAACGAGTGGCATCGACCACCAACTAGTGGCATCGACCACCAACGAGTGGCATCGACCACCAACGAGTGGCATCGACCACCAACGAGTGGCATCGACCACCAAGTGGCAATGAGTGGCATTGACCACCAATGAGTGGCAACGACCACCAACGAGTGGCATCGACCACCAACGAGTGGCATCGACCACCGACCACCAACGAGTGGCATCGACCACCAACGAGTGGCATCGACCACCAATCGAGTGGCATCGACCACCAACTAGTGGCATCGACCAGTGGCATCGACCATGAGTGGCATCGACCACCAACGAGTGGCATCGACCACCAACGAGTGGCATCGACCACCAACGAGTGGCATCGACCACCAACGAGTGGCATCGACCACTAACAAGTGGCATCGACCACTAACTAACGGTTTGGGTTCAGATACTTTATCAACCATTTGAGACACATTTGAATTAATGGGGGAATAAGTGTTGTTCTACCCCCACCACCACCACCACACTCCCTTATCTAAACCCCTTCATCTCCCAATGACTGTGAAGGGAGGGGTGGAGGGGTTCCATGGGGGTGCCAGCCAATCAACAGAGACCTTTATTTACACCCTTCATCTCCCAATGACTGTGAAGGGAGGGGTGGAGGGGTTCCATGGTGGTGCCAGCCAATCAACAGAGACCTATATTTACACCCTTCATCTCCCAATGACTGTGAAGGCAGGGGTGGAGGGGTTCCATGGTGGTGCCAGCCAATCAACAGAGACCTTTATTTACACCCCTTCATCTCCCAATGGCTGTGAAGGGAGGGGTGGGGGGGGTTCCATGGTGGTGCCAGCCAATCAACAGAGACCTTTATTTACATCCTTCATCTCCCAATGGCTGTGAAGGGAGGGGTGGAGGGGTTCCATGGTGGTGCCAGCCAATCAACAGAGACCTTTATTTACACCCCTTCATCTCCCAATGGCTGTGAAGGGAGGGGTGGAGGGGTTCCATGGTGGTGCCAGCCAATCAACAGAGACCTTTATTTACACCCCTTCATCTCCCACTGACTGTGAAGGGAGGGGTGGAGGGGTTCCATGGTGGTGCCAGCCAATCAACAGAGACCTTTATTTACACCCCTTCATCTCCCAATGGCTGTGAAGGGAGGGGTGGAGGGGTTCCATGGTGGTGCCAGCCAATCAACAGAGACCTTTATTTACACCCCTTCATCTCCCAATGACTGTGAAGGGAGGGGTGGAGGGGTTCCATGGTGGTGCCAGCCAATCAACAGAGACCTTTATTTACACCCCTTCATCTCCCACTGACTGTGAAGGGAGGGGTGGAGGGGTTCCATGGTGGTGCCAGCCAATCAACAGAGACCTTTATTTACACCCCTTCATCTCCCACTGACTGTGAAGGGAGGGGTGGAGGGGTTCCATGGTGGTGCCAGCCAATCAACAGAGACCTTTATTTACACCCTTCATCTCCCAATGACTGTGAAGGGAGGGGTGGAGGGGTTCCATGGTGGTGCCAGCCAATCAACAGAGACCTTTATTTACACCCCTTCATCTCCCACTGACTGTGAAGGGAGGGGTGGAGGGGTTCCATGGGGGTGCCAGCCAATCAACAGAGACCTTTATTTACACCCCTTCATCTCCCACTGACTGTGAAGGGAGGGGTGGAGGGGTTCCATGGGGGTGCCAGCCAATCAACAGAGACCTTTATTTACACGCCACATTTGCTGTTGGAACTCATTTTGTTTTTTATTAAAACATTTCTTGACTTTTTTTCTTTTTTTTTGTTACTTCGGAGCCAGACGTCTCGAAAAACAACAAATGTATAAAATGCTTATGTGATGGTAAATAAGAAGCAGATTGCTGCCTCTCAGCCGCCAAGCACAACCAACTGGAGCTGGATGGATGGATGGAAGGATATGCAGCCTGCAGTATATCCTTCTCTATTGAAACTATTCTTTACTGCAGCTCAAGAAACTTCAGATCAAAACCAGGGCCCGTATTCACAAATGGTCTCAGAAGAAGAGGGCTGATCTAGGATCAGTGTTGCCTTTAAGATCATAATGAATACGATTTTATGGAAACTGATCCTAGATCTGCATTCGTACTCAGAGATGGGTTTTTTTTGTGTGAAATAAAGACGTGATAATGACTTTTGGAGTTGACCACGACAGGCTAGAGCAGGAGCCGGTATAGATTTGGCATGGGCCCTCAGACCCTCAACACGTTCTACAACTGCACCACTGAGAGCATCTTGACTGGCTGCTTCACCACCTGACCGCAAGGCGGCAGGGTAGCCTAGTGGTTAGAGGGGGCAGGTAGCCTAGTGGTTAGAAGGGGCAGGTAGCCTAGTGGTTAGAGCGTTGGACTAGTAACCTAGTGGTTAGAGGGGGAGGAAGTGGTTGCAAGTGGTTCAAATCCTAGTGGTTGAGCTAGTGGTTAGAGGGGGAGGCAGGACAAGGTACAAATCTGTCTTTCTGCCCCCTGGACAGGCAGTTAACCTGCTGTTCCTAGGCTATCATTGAAAATAAGAATGTGTTCTTAACTGACTTGCCTGGTTAAATAAAGGTAAACTCTTAAAAAAGGCCCTACAGAGGGTGGTGCGTACGGCCCAGTACATCACTGGGGCCAAGCCCCCTGACATCCAGGACCTCTATACCAGGAGGTGTCAAAGGAAAGCACTAAAAATTGTCAAAGACTCCAGCCACCCGTCATAGGCGGTAACGATGCACCAGACCTGGAACCAACAGGACCCTGAACAGCTTCTACCCACAACCCATAATACTGTTAAATAGTTAGTTAAGTAGTTAACTAAATAGCTACCCGGATTAACTTTTTTTCTCATCACATACGCTCCTGCTACTGTTTATTACTGTTTATTTACTGTTTGTCCCTTTACCCCTACCTACCTATACATATCTAGCTCAATTACCTCGTACCCCTACCTACCTATACATATCTAGCTCAATTACCTCGTACCCCTACCTACCTATACATATCTAGCTCAATTACCTCGTACCCCTACAGTACCTATACATATCTAGCTCAATTACAAAGACTCGCCCCCTACCTACCTATACATACCTAGCTCAATTACCTCGTTAAACCCTACGTACCTATACATATCTAGCTCAATTACCTCGTACCCCTACCTACCTATACATACCTAGCTCAATTACCTCGTACCCCTACCTACCTATACATATCTAGCTCAATTACCTCGCACCCTACCTACCTATACATATCTAGCTCAATTACCTCGTACCCTACCTACCTATACATATCTAGCTCAATTACCTCGTACCCCTACCTACCTATACATATCTAGCTCAATTACCTCGTACCCCTACCTACCTATACATATCTAGCTCAATTACCTCGTACCCCTACCTACCTATACATACCTAGCTCAATTACCTCGTACCCCTACCTACCTATACATATCTATCTAGCTACCAATTACCTCGTACCCCTACCTACCTATACATATCTAGCTCAATTACCTCGTACCCCTACCTACCTATACATATCTAGCTCAATTACCTCGTAACCCTACCTACCTATACATATCTAGCTCAATTACCTCGTACCCCTACCTACCTATACATATCTAGCTCAATTACCTCGTACCCCTACCTACCTATACATATCTAGCTCAATTACCTCGTACCCCTACCTACCTATACATATCTAGCTCAATTACCTCGTACCCCTACCTACCTATACATATCTAGCTCAATTACCTCGTACCCCTACCTACCTATACATATCTAGCTCAATTACCTCGTACCCCTACCTACCTATACATATCTAGCTCAATTACCTCGTACCCCTACCTACCTATACATATCTAGCTCAATTACCTCGTACCCCTACCTACCTATACATATCTAGCTCAATTACCTCACCCCTACCTACCTATACATATCTAGCCTACCTACCCTACCTACCTATCTAGCTCAATTACCTCGTACCCCTACCTACCTATACATATCTAGCTCAATTACTTCGTACCCCTACCTACCTATACATATCTAGCTCAATTACCTCGTACCCCTACCTACCTATACATATCTAGCTCAATTACCTCGTACCCCTACCTACCTATACATATCTAGCTCGATTACCTCCTACCCCTGCACATCAATTCAGTACTGGTACCCCGTGTATATAGCCATGTTATTACCTCGTACCCCTGTACATTGACTCAGTACTGGTACCCCGTGTATATAGCCAAGTTATTACCTCGTATCCCTGCACATCAACTCAGTACTGGTACCCCGTGTATACGGCGCAAGTTATTACCTCGTACCCCTGCACATCAACTCAGTACTGGTACCCCGTGTATACAGCCAAGTTATTACCTCGTACCCCTGCACATCAATTCAGTACTGGTACCCCGTGTATACAGCCAAGTTATTACCTCATACCCCTGTACATTGACTCAGTACTGGTACCCCGTGTATATAGCCAAGTTATTACCTCGTACCCCTGTACATTGACTCAGTACTGGTACCCCGTGTATATAGCCAAGTTATTACCTCGTACCCCTACGCATCGACTCAGTACTGGTACCCCGTGTATATAGCCAAGTTATTACCTCGTACCCCTGCACATCAATTCAGTACTGGTACCCCGTGTATATAGCCAAGTTATTACCTCGTACCCCTGCACATCAACTCAGTACTGGTACCCTGTGTATATAGCCAAGTTATTACCTCGTACCCCTGCACATCAACTCAGTACTGGTACTGTGTATACAGCCAGGTTATTACATCGTACCCCTGCACATCAACTCAGTACTGGTACTGTGTATACAGCCAGGTTATTACATCGTACCCCTACACATTGACTCAGTACTGGTACCTGTTGTTTAAGAAGCATGTGACAAATAAAAATGTAATTGATTTGATACACCACTACACAGTGTGCCAAGCCGAATGCCATTCAAGTGGGCAACACTGAGTGTGTGGATGTGTAGGGCAAACGCTGCCACCTGGTGGCAAATACCAAAAGTACTAACACCACTGTATCCACATGACCACCAAGACAGACCACTGAGGAAGTTAAGCATAACGATGTAGGCCATTTAAGGAGACACTTTAATTCAAAACCCTCTTAGACAGTGGGAACCAAACCCACAATTCTGGTGTTTACTAACACCACGTTCTATCAATTCAGCCATACAGGAGCATATCTCTTTTCAACAGTACTGAACTAGTGCCACAAACAAGTTCTGTCTTCCTGTCAGACACCGTCCTACTGTCAGAATCGTCTGTTTGCCACGAGAGACCATGTGTTGGTGCATAACTTTCAGAACAAGATGATAGAAAACAGTCTGTATCCCATCCGAACCATCTTGAATGGATGACAAGAGATGGACCAGAGGACAAGTTATTACCTCGTAGTAAATAAAAAGAAGACATCCTAGATTTGGCATGAAAGTAAACAATGCTACAGTTAAACCACACAAGCGTGTGGAGTCAGACAGATATACAGAACAAACAGATATATATATATATATATATATATAATATATATGGGTGATTGTCATGAAACCAATGAAATCATGTCTGTGGTGAATTCAGCTGTATAGCCTCTAAAATAATTTACTAGCGTATTAAAGTTCACTATTCTTGGTTTCTGGCTCTTTAACTTGTTTTTGGGCTTAAATCGTATTTTTGTTGTTTTTGAAATAAAATGTTTACTAAAAAAAGAAAAATCTCATTACCGTAATGCATATGGGTCCATTTTGTAGGACTTTACATACATTTAAATGATTTTAAAAAAATAACACATTTCATTAGAACCAATGAAATATTGTTTAAAATGGTACATATTCAAAGAAAGTTAACATTTATGAGTATTGACATGACAAACTAGTCATATTTTAGACGTGCGTCCAGGGCATCATGTTTCGTGGAGCTGGGGTGGATCTGTGGATGGGATGGGAGAGACAGCTGGTTGGAATTTGTATTTGTGGGAAGGGAAGGGGTTCATATGATTAATATGGGTCACAATGATATAGTTTTTTTTCGCTCTTGATGAAATAATGGGAGGGGGGGGGAGTTAATGATTAATTTGTTGTTCTTAATGCGTCATATGGTTAATATGGTTTTACTTTAGATTTGTGTGTCTTGTTGTGAAATTGTTAGATATTACTTGGTTAGATATTACTGCACTGTTGGAGTTAGAAACACAAGCATTTCGCTACACCCGCATTAACATCTGCTAAACATGTGTATGTGACCAATAAAATTTGATATGGTTCAAAATTATATATATTTTTTGCTCTTGATGAAGTACCGTTTGCTAAATTTGCTTATTACCGTAATGCTGTCTCATCTACTGTAAACATGGATCTCATTACCGTAATGCGGTCTCATCTACTGTAAACATGGATCTCATTAACATAATGCGGTCTCATCTACTGTAAACATGGATCTCATTACCGTAATGCGGTCTCATCTACTGTAAACATGGATCTCATTACCGTAATGCAGTCTCATCTACTGTAAACATGGATCTCATTACCGTAATGCGGTCTCATCTACTGTAAACATGGATTTCATTAACGTAATGCGGTCTCATCTACTGTAAACATGGATCTCATTACCGTAATGCAGTCTCATCTACTGTAAACATGGATCTCATTACCGTAATGCGGTCTCATCTACTGTAAACATGGATCTCATTACCGTAATGCAGTCTCATCTACTGTAAACATGGATCTCATTACCGTAATGCGGTCTCATCTACTGTAAACATGGATCTCATTACCGTAATGCGGTCTCATCTACTGTAAACATGGATCTCATTACCGTAATGCGGTCTCATCTACTGTAAACATGGATCTCATTACCGTAATGCGGTCTCATCTACTGTAAACATGGATTTCATTACCGTAATGCAGTCTCATCTACCGTAAACATGGATCTCATTACCGTAATGCGGTCTCATCTACCGTAAACATGAATCTCATTACCGTAATGCGGTCTCATCTACTGTAAACATGGATCTCATTACCGTAATGCGGTCTCATCTACTGTAAACATGGATTTCATTACCGTAATGCGGTCTCATCTGCT
Source organism: Oncorhynchus keta (assembly GCF_023373465.1). Lineage (NCBI taxonomy): Eukaryota > Metazoa > Chordata > Actinopteri > Salmoniformes > Salmonidae > Oncorhynchus > Oncorhynchus keta. The sequence continues at coordinate 44,930,513 of NC_068445.1, read as the reverse complement.
GTAAACATGGATCTCATTACCGTAATGCGGTCTCATCTACTGTAAACATGGATATCATTACCGTAATGCAGTCTCATCTACTGTAAACATGGATCTCATTACCGTAATGCGGTCTCATCTACTGTAAACATGGATCTCATTACCGTAATGCGGTCTCATCTACTGTAAACATGGATCTCATTAACATAATGCGGTCTCATCTACTGTAAACATGGATCTCATTACCGTAATGCGGTCTCATCTACTGTAAACATGGATTTCATTACCGTAATGCGGTCTCATCTACTGTAAACATGGATCTCATTACCGTAATGCAGTCTCATCTACCGTAAACATGGATCTCATTACCGTAATGCAGTCTCATCTACTGTAAACATGGATCTCATTACCGTAATGCGGTCTCATCTACTGTAAACATGGATCTCATTACCGTAATGCGGTCTCATCTACTGTAAACATGGATCTCATTACCGTAATGCGGTCTCATCTACTGTAAACATGGATCTCATTACCGTAATGCGGTCTCATCTACTGTAAACATGGATCTCATTACCGTAATGCGGTCTCATCTACTGTAAACATGGATCTCATTACCGTAATGCGGTCTCATCTACTGTAAACATGGATCACATTACCAAAATTCATAATCAAATGATCAAATATTCCTAGAATACTATTAAAGAATTCAAAATATTTGAGCTGTGCATAAAATGTGTATTTTGCTAATTATTTGTGTATAGTTTTTATATTAGTAATAGTTTTAAAACATAAATAATTTTAAAATACAAGTTAAGAACATGCCACATGTTACAGTAAGGAGAAATGTAATTTAAAATGTACTTAAAATCCAAATGTCTTTTTTTAATGAAATATTGTTGTAATAACTCTCCTGTATCTTAGGCAAAGAAAAACATGTATGATTTATTTCTAACTTTTTCTAACTAACTAAGTGTTACGGGGTAATGAGATTTTAATTTTTTTTATTTTTTATCATTAAATCTGAACACTTAAGATGATTAATTTTAACATAGACAATAATTTAACATGGTATTTTACCAAACACAAAAGAAAAAAAAAACATAAAAATTTACCAAGAGCAATACTTAAGTTTGTGAGATTCACCCATATGCCAGACGCAGGGGCACATGTTCCTAGTATATAAGGGTTGCGTAAGAAGGGCTTTTGTTTTTCAGTGGTGAGCAAGAAGAGAGACGTTTACTTAGTCAAAGACAGGACAGAAACAAGACAGAACAGAACATCCAGCTAAAGTCAACACAAAGGTAACCCTATTGGCCATCAGTACGGATTCCATATTAGGACAGCCGCAGTTTCACCCCCCCAAAAAAATTGTGTGAGTAGTCATTCAGACTATTTAAGTCTCATCCATAGTATCAGTCTCTGGACACCGTACTCCAGTGCCTGAAACATCTTCACATTGTTCATCTTTCTCTTCTTTTGAGTCCAGTGGATAATATAGTCTTGTCTCTCGTCTACACGAGGGAAACAGATTTCAGACTTCAGATGAGGCCCAGATCTGTTTTGTGCCGTCTTTCCAACTCTGACAGACATGACAATGACAGCACTGGGTTTGTGGCAAGACAACACAACTGGGACTCAGGACAACACAAACACAACTGGGACTCAGGACAACACAAACACAACTGGGACACAGGACAACACAAACAGAACTGAGACTCAGGACAACACAAACAGAACTGAGACTCAGGACAACACAAACACAACTGGGACACAGGACAACACAAACAGAACTGAGACTCAGGACAACAAACACAACTGAGACACAGGACAACACAAACAGAACTGAGACTCAGGACAACACAAACACAACTGGGACACAGGACAACACAAACACAACTGGGACACAGGACAACACAAACACAACTGGGACACAGGACAACACAAACACAACTGGGACACAGGACAACACAAACACAACTGGGACACAGGACAACACAAACACAACTGGGACACAGGACAACACAAACACAACTGGGACACAGGACAACACAAACACAACTGGGACACAGGACAACACAAACAGAACTGAGACACAGGACAACACAAACAGAACTGAGACTCAGGACAACACAAACACAACTGGGACACAGGACAACACAAACAGAACTGAGACTCAGGACAACACAAACAGAACTGAGACTCAGGACAACACAAACAGAACTGAGACTCAGGACAACACAAACAGGACAACACAAACAGAACTGAGACTCAGGACAACACAAACAGAACTGAGACTCAGGACAACACAAACAGAACTGAGACTCAGGACAACACAAGCAGGACAACACAAACAGAACTGAGACTCAGGACAACACAAACAGGACAACACAAACAGGACAACACAAACAGAACTGAGACTCAGGACAACACAAACAGGACAACACAAACAGAACTGAGACTCCGGACAACACAAACAGGACAACACAAACAGAACTGAGACTCAGGACAACACAAACAGGACTGAGACACAGGACAACACAAACAGAACTGAGACTCAGGACAACACAAACAGAACTGAGACACAGGACAACACAAACACAACTGAGACTCAGGACAACACAAACAGGACTGAGACTCAGGACAACACAAACAGGACTGAGACTCAGGACAACACAAACAGAACTGAGACACAGGACAACACAAACACAACTGAGACAGGACAACACAAACACAACTGGGACACAGGACAACACAAAAAGGACTGAGACTCAGGACAACACAAACAGGACTGAGACACAGGACAACACAAACAGAACTGAGACTCAGGACAACACAAAAAGGACTGAGACTCAGGACATCACAAACAGAACTGAGACTCAGGACAACACAAACAGGACTGAGACTCAGGACAACACAAACAGGACTGAGACTCAGGACAACACAAACAGAACTGAGACTCAGGACAACACAAACAGGACTGAGACTCAGGACAATACAAACAGAACTGAGACTCAGGACAACACAAACAGGACTGAGACACAGGACAACACAAACAGAACTGAGACTCAGGACAACACAAACACAACTGAGACTCAGGACAACACAAACACAACTGAGACTCAGGACAACACAAACAGGACTGAGACACAGGACAACACAAACAGAACTGAGACTCAGGACAACACAAACACAACTGAGACTCAGGACAACACAAACACAACTGAGACACAGGCTAGAAAAGGGCTATCCAATTGGCCAGAATCACTATTTCTATCAGTTCATTCGTCATGTTTCCCAGCCGTGGTTCTTTACGACACAGCCAGGCTCTTTTAAAAGCTTCATACTGTTTGGCGTTCAATTGACTGTTTCCAGAATTTTCCGCTGAGTGAAAATGAGACACGGGGCTAGGAGAGGAGAGTGAGTATTTCATTGTTTCCGTGTACACTACGCTACATATACAAATTAACTATGATTTGAGAGGAAAACCTGGATCCCCGTCGTCACCACCCTCCACCTCCCATGTTATTATTATTTCATGTCTGATGTTAGCCATGCGACTTTGCCTTAGACGATTTCAACCTATGAACTGCCCATATGTTGCAATGCCTTAGAAAAATGTCCAATATTTTACATTTTTTAAATTTTTAAACCTTTATTTAACTTAGGCCTGTTGGTTAAAGAACGATTTATAATTTCCAATGACGGCCTACCCCGGACAAACCCTAAGACACTGGGACAATTGTGCACCGCCCTATGGGACTCCCAATCACGGCCGGTTGTGATACAGCCTGGAATCGAACCAGGGTCTGTAGTGACGCCTCTGGCACTGAGATACAGTGAACACCTTTAAAACACAAACACATTTTTTCCCTAACTGTTCTGAGTGAGTTTACCTCGGCTGACCTATATGAAAACAACCAGACATCCAATGCTGAAGAACGAACACAACGTAACACTGAAGAATATCCCCTTCAACAGCATCAGGGAACAGCTCTCATTCCTGACTATTCCTGACTATATAGCGCCATCTACAGGTCACTCGGCCATCCTACAGAGCAAAAAGGTGTGTGTGTGTGTGTGTGTGTGTGTGTGTGTGTGTGTATTAGGACATCTGATGACTAGCTGGCCACTGCATCGGTGTCTGGACAAACAAAAGATAAGCTATTTTTTTAGAACACAAGACCCTCACTGGAAAATAATATGTGTGTATTATCTATATGCCAACAGATCGCAACAATGCCTCATTTATCATAACCATTACAGATAACTAGTGTAATTGCCAAATTACCCCATATAAATATATATATATATAATCAGTCAATAAACATTCAAGTGCCATTTAAAATGAAATGACTGGAACCGTAATATCAGCTGGTTAGATTACATCGTAGAACACAATCTTCAAAAGGGCAATAACCTCAGTGGTGGTGTGTTAGCTTGTAGAAGCCCATGTGCAATACATTCTTATTTTCACAAGCCCTTATTACAATCAAGACACTTCAGTTATATAGACCCAATCGGTAGCTCAGTTGGTAGAGCATGGCGCTTGTAACGCCAGGGTAGTGGGTTCGATTCCCGGGACCACCCATACGTAGAATGTATGCACACATGACTGTAAGTCGCTTTGGATAAAAGCGTCTGCTCAATGGCATATATATATTAAAATAAAAAAAATTAAACGATGTAATTTAAACAATAAAATAGAACAGAATATTTTTCCTAATGAAAAAAAAGTTTACCAGTGCGAAGTGATGTGCATCTCGCGACTGGGAATGAGATCATTGGGAGCAGGCCTCAATCTGATAAAAATATTTCAATCATTTCAGGTTTACAAACCCAAATAGGTCTTATTTTCGATATACAGACGTTCGATTTAGTTTATTCTGGCCGTTCTGTCGATTTTTTTTTTTAATGTATTAACAATTCCACATTAAAACACTGAATGGTGGTGAATTACGGCCACGACATCAAATCAAATAACATTTTATTAGTCACATGCGCCGAATACAACAGGTGTAGTAGACTTTACAGTGAAATGCTGAATACAACAGGTGTAGTAGACCTCACAGTGAAATGCTGAATACAACAGGTGTAGTAGACTTTACAGTGAAATGCTGAATACAACAGGTGTAGTAGACCTTACAGTGAAATGCTGAATACAACAGGTGTAGTAGACCTTACAGTGAAATGCTGAATACAACAGGTGTAGTGACTTTACAGTGAAATGCTTACTTACGAGCCCCTAACCAACAGTGAAGTTTAAAAAATATGGATAAGAATAAGAGATAAAAGTAACAAGTAATTAAAGAGCAGCAGTAAAATAACAATATATACAGGGGGGTACCGATACAGAGTCAATGTGGAGGCTTATATACAGGGGGTACCGATACAGAGTCAATGTGGAGGCTATATACAGGGGGGGTACCGGTACAGAGTCAATGTGGAGACTATATACAGGGGGTACCGATACAGAGTCAATGTGGAGGCTATATACAGGGGACCACCGGTACAGAGTCAATGTGGAGACTATATAAGGGGGTACCGATACAGAGTCAATGTGGAGGCTTATATACAGGGGGTACCGGTACAGAGTCAATGTGGAGGCTTATATACATAAAATAGAACAGAGTCAATGTGGAGACTATATGACAGGGGGTACCGGTACAGATAAAGGTTTCAAGCAATGTGGAGGCTATATACAGGGGGTACCAAATAGGGTACAGAGTCAATGTGGAGGCTTATATACTGGGGGTTCCGATACAGAGTTTTTGTGGAGGCTTATATACAGGGGGTTCCACATTACAGAGTCAATGAATGGAGGCTTATATACAGGGGGTACCGATACAGAGTCAATGTGGAGGCATTTTATATACAGGGGGGTACCGATACAGAGTCAATGTGGAGGCTTATATAAATGGGGGGTACCGATACAGAGTCAATGTGGAGGCTTATATACAGGGGGGTACCGTACAGAGTCAATGTGGAGGCTATATACAGGGGGTACCGATACAGAGTCAATGTGAGGCTTATATACAGGGGGTACCGATACAGAGTCAATGTGGAGGCTTATATACAGGGAAATGCCGATACAGAGTCAATGTGGAGGCTATATAGGGGGACCGATACAGAGTCAATGTGGAGGCTATATACAGGGGGTACCGATACAGAGTCAATGTGGAGGCTTATATACAGGGGGGTACCGATACAGAGTCAATGTGGAGGCTATATACAGGGGGTACCGATACAGAGTCAATGTGGAGGCTTATATACAGGGGGTAAGAATACAGAGTCAATGTGGAGGCTTATATACAGGGGGCAGCAGTACAGAGTCAATGTGGAGGCTATATACAGGGGGGTACCGATACAGAGTCAATGTGCGGGGGCACCGGTTAGTTGAGGTAGTATGTGCATGTAGGTAGAGTTAATTAAAGTGACTATGCATAGATGACAACAGAGAGTGGCAGTGATGTGTAGAGGGGGGGGGGTTCAATGCAAATAGTCTGGGTAGCCATTTGACTAGATGTTCAGGAGTCTTATGGCTTTGGGGGAGAAGCTGTTTAGAAGCCTTTTGGACCAAGACTTGGAACTCCAGTACCGCTTGCCTTGTGGTAGCAGAGAGAACCGTCTATGACTAGGGTGGCTGGAGCCTTTGACAATTTTTAGGGCCTTCTACTGACACCGCCTGGTAAAGAGGTTCTGGATGGCAGGAAGCTTGGCCCCAGTGATGTACTGGGGCCATTCGCACTACCCTTTGTAGTGCCTTGCGGTCGGAGGGCCGAGCAGTTACCATACCAGGCAGTGATGCAACCAGTCAGGATGCTCTCGATGGTGCAGCTGTAGAACCTTTTGAGGATCTGAGGACCCATGCCAAATCTTTTCAGTCTCCTGAGGGGAGAATAGGTTGTGTCGTGCCCTCTTCACAACTGTCATGGTGTGCTTGGACCATGTTCGTTTGTTGGTGATGTGGACACCAAGGAACTTGAAGCTCTCAACCTGCTCCACTGCAGCCCCGTCAATGAGAATGGGGGTGTGCTCAGTCCTATTTTTCCAGTAGTCCACAATCATCTCCTTTGTCTTGATCAAGTTGAGGGAGAGGTTGTTGTCTTGGCACCACACGGCCAGGTCTCTGACCTCCTCCCTATAGGCTGTCTCATCGTTGTCGTGATCAGGCCTACCACCGTTGTGTCATCGGCATATTAATGATGGTGTTGGAGTCGTGCCTGGCCGTGCAGCCATGAGTGAACAGGGAGTACAGGAAGGGGCTGAGCACGCACCCTTGAGGGGCCCCCGTGTTGAGGATCAGCGTGGCGGATGTGTTGTTACCTACCCTTATCACCTGGACCGGCCTGTCATGAAGTCCAGGGTCCAGTTGCAGAGGGAGGTGTTTAGTCCCAGGGTCCTTAGCTTAGTGATGAGCTTTGAGGGCACTATGGTGTTGAACGCTGAGCTGTTGTCAATGAACAGCATTCTCACATGTGTTTCCCTTTGTCCAGGTGGGAAAGGGCAGTGTGGAGTGCAATAGAGATTGCATCATCTGTGGATCTGTTGGGGCGGTATGCAAATTGGAGTGGGTCTAGGGTTTCTTGGATAATGGTGTTGATGTGAGCCATGACCAGCCTTTCAAAGCACTTCATGGGTACAGATGTGAGTGCTACAGGTCAGTAGTCATTTAGGCAGGTTACCTTAGTGTTCTTGCGCCTTAAAATATAGCACAGGAACTATGATGGTCTGCTTGAAACATGGTTGGTATTACCGACTCTGACAGGTAGAGGTTGAAAATGTCAGTGAAGACATTTGCTAGTTGGTCAGCGCATGCTCTCAGTACACGTCCTGGTAATCCATCTGGCCCTGCGGCCTTGTGAATGCTGACCTGTCTAAAGGTCTTACTCACATCGGCTGCAGAGAGCGTGATCACACAGTGGTGACAAGCCTTGTTAAAATGATAACCTTGGATTAGCTAACACAACGTGCCATTGGAACACAGGAGTGATGGTTGCTGATAAATGGGCCTCTGTACGCCTACGTAGATATTCCATAAATTAAAATTCAAAATGAGTTTTTCAGCACCAATGACAAACGCCCTAATTACTGTCCCAGTAAGGGATATCTCCAGGGGTGTGCTTAATGGACCAGTATACTTAGACCAATGTCCAGTCCAGTTTAAATCCTCGCTAGGCAGGGTGGATCTGAAATAACTTCACCGGTGAAAGCAATAGGATGAATACACCTTGAAGTAAATCTCAGGTCTGTTAAATGAACACTCAATTGTTATTGATCATAGTGATTTAGGAGTATAATCGTTAAAACAGGACAATATACCCCACCAACATTACACAACTATACTGAAACCCCTTAAAATGCTGAAATGAAATAAGTATGCCTAAATCGAAATCAGATTAACCGATACGTGACACGGACATAGCGCCATAGCAGGAAGCTTGGAAAACTGTCAAGCCAAGAGGTTGTGAGTTCAAATCCCAGGTGAGGACATGTTGAATAATAATGACTGTATAAATGTACACAAATGTAATTATGTGTCAAAAGTAAATTGAAAATACGTTGTTAAAAGCACTGTGTAAGTATCCCTAATCCTGCCAGCAGACGAAGAACAATTACTGGATCAGTGGCTCACCAATCAGGGCCTTGATTGAACTGGCAACAGTAACAAGGCTTGATGTGTAATGGAACAATACATTTTTGGGGGGAGAACGTTTCTTTGGGACCATCAGGCGACGTCCTGACAACTGATACACAGAAACGGTTCTTGCAAACGTTCCCATGAAACACAACCATCTTATGTTCTGAGAACCGTGTCTAGAACATAACCATGGCAATCATGTTCTCAGAACCCCTCAGAAAACTGGACATACGAAACGTGTCTAGAACATAACCATGGCAACCATGTTCTCACAAACCCTCCGAAAACTGGACATACGAAACGTGTCTAGAACATAACCATGGCAACCATGTTCTCAGAACCCCTCAGAAAACTGGACATATGAAACGTGTCTAGAACATGTAATATTGTACGACACACTGCATTTGGGAAAGTATTCAGACCCCTTTAACTGTTTCCACATTTTGTTATGTTACAGCCTTATTCTAAAACTGATCAAATAAAACATTATCCTTCATCAATCTACACACGATACCTCATAATGACATCACAATACCCCATAATGACATCACAATATCCCATAATGACATCACAATATCCCATAATGACATCACAATACCCCATAATGACATCACAATACCCCATAATGACATCACAATACCCCATAATGACATCACAATACCCCATGATGACAAAGCGAAAACTGTTCCTTTTTATTTTTGCAAATATAAACAGAAATACTTATTTACATAAGTATTCAGACCCTTTCCTATGAGACTCAAAATTGAACTCAGGTGCATCCTGTTTCCCATTGATCATCCTTGAGATGTTTCTACAACTTGATTGGAGTCCACCTGTGGTAAAATCAATATATTGGACATGATTTGGAAAGGCACACACCTGTCTATATAAGGTCCCACAGTTGGCAGTGTATGTCAGAGCAAAAACCAAGCCATGACGTCGAAGGAATTGTCTGCAGAAAAAAATTCTGCAGCTTTGAAAGTCCCCAAGAACACAGTGGCCTCCATCATTCTGAAATGGAAAAAGTTTGGAACCACCAAAACTCTTCCTAGAGCATAGAGATCCTTGAGGAAAACCTGCTGCAAAGCCCTCAGGACCTCAGAATGAGTAGTTGTTGTGTGACTGAGTAGACTGAGTAGCAGTTGACTGAGTAGTCGTTGTGTGACTGAGTAGTCGTTGTGTGACTGAGGAGACTGAGTAGTCGTTGTGTGACTGAGGAGACTGAGTAGTCGTTGTGTGACTGAGTAGACTGAGTAGTCGTTGTGTGACTGAGTAGTCGTCGACTGAGTAGTCGTTGTGTGACTGAGGAGACTGAGTAGTCGTTGTGTGACTGAGTAGACTGAGTAGTCATCGACTGAGTAGTCGTTGTGTGACTGAGGAGACTGAGTAGTCGTTGTGTGACTGAGGAGACTGAGTAGTCGTAGACTGAGTAGTCGTTGTGTGACTGAGTAGTCGTCGACTGAGTAGTCGTTGTGTGACTGAGTAGACTGAGTAGTCGTAGACTGAGTAGTCGTTGTGTGACTGAGTACTGAGTAGTCGTCGACTGAGTAGTCGCTGTGTGACTGAGTAGACTGAGTAGTCGTTGACTGAGTAGTCGTTGTGTGACTGAGTAGACTGAGTAGTCGTCGACTGAGTAGACGCTGTGTGACTGAGGAGACTGAGTAGTCGTAGACTGAGTAGTTGTTGTGTGACTGAGTAGACTGAGTAGTCGTCGACTGAGTAGTTGTTGTGTGACTGAGTAGACTGAGTAGTCGTTGACTGAGTAGTCGTTGTGTGACTGAGTAGACTGAGTAGTCGTCGACTGAGTAGTTGTTGTGTGACTGAGTAGACTGAGTAGTCGCTGTGTGACTGAGGAGACTGAGTAGTCGTCGACTGAGTAGTCGTTGTGTGACTGAGTAGTCGTCGACTGAGTAGTCGCTGTGTGACTGAGTAGACTGAGTAGTCGTCGACTGAGTAGTCGTGGTGTGACTGAGTACTGAGTAGTCATCGACTGAGTAGTCGTTGTGTGACTGAGTAGACTGAGTAGTCGTCAACTGAGTAGTCGTTGTGTGACTGAGTAGTTGTTGACTGAGTAGTCGTTGTGTGACTGAGTACTGAGTAGTCGCTGTGTGACTGAGTAGACTGAGTAGTCGCTGTGTGACTGAGTACTGAGTAGTCATTGACTGAGTAGTCGCTGTGTGACTGAGTAGACTGAGTAGTCGCTGTGTGACTGAGTAGACTGAGTAGTCGCTGTGTGACTGTAGTGACTGAGTAGTCGTTGTGTGACTGAGTACTGAGTAGTCGCTGTGTGACTGAGTCGACTGAGTAGTCGTTGTGTGACTGAGTACTGAGTAGTCGTCGACTGAGTAGTCGTTGACTGAGTAGTCGTCGACTGAGTAGTCGTGGTGTGACTGAGTACTGAGTAGTCATCGACTGAGTAGTCGTGGTGTGACTGAGTACTGAGTAGTCGTCGACTGAGTAGTCGTGGTGTGACTGAGTACTGAGTAGTCGTCGACTGAGTAGTCGTTGACTGAGTAGTCGTCGACTGAGTAGTCGTGGTGTGACTGAGTAGACTGAGTAGTCGTCGACTGAGTAGTCGCTGTGTGACTGAGTAGACTGAGTAGTCGCTGTGTGACTGAGTACTGAGTCGTCGACTGAGTAGTCGCTGTGTGACTGAGTACTGAGTCGTCGACTGAGTAGTCGTTGTGATCAGAAGAATGTGATCAATGACTTCCGAAGTCTTGTTTTGTCAAATAGCCACCTGACTGGTTGGGTAGACTCTTCATGAAACACCCCCTATCCCTGATAATTAGGCTTGGGCGGTATACCGTATACAGGGGTATTTTCGAAAAAGCCACAGGATGTTTTCTCAGGTTACACTCACCCCAATTTGATCGCCTCCATTTCCGTGGCAACCAGTCCATGGGTCAACAGCATCAATGTAACAGTTTTCCTTCCGTCCCTCTCCTCGCCCCTACCTGGGCTCGAACCAGGTACCCTCTGCACACGTCAACAACCGACACCCTTAAAGCATCATTAACTATCGCTCCACAAAAGCCACGACCCCTTGCAGAGCAAAGGGGAACAACTACTCCAAGGTCTCAGAGCGAGTGACGTCACCGATTGAAACGCTATTAGCACCACCGCTAATGGCTAGCTAGCCATTTCACACCAGTTACAGGTGCATACCATCCAGTATTTTACTCGCTAATGTTCAATCCAGGTGTGCAAAGCTCTTAGAGACTTCCCAAAAGAAAGACTCACAGCTGTAATCACTGCAAAAGGTGACTCAGGGGTGTGAATACTTATGTTAATGAGATATTTCTGTTTCTTTTTTTTTTCAATAAATTTGCTAACATTTCTAAAAAAAAAAAACTGTTTTCACTCTGTCATTATGGTTGGTATTGTGTGTAGTTGGGTGAGAGAAAAAAAACGTTAATTTAATCCATTTCAAATTCAGGCTGTAGTCCAATGCTCTAACCACTAGGCTCCCTGCCGCCCCATAAATCAAGGGGTGTGAAACCTTTCTGAAGGCTATGAATATTGTCTATGTTTAAGCTACTTTTTAAATCATCAAAAGTTGAATAATTAGTGCTGAGCGTTTAAACCAAAATAGTTTTTTTTGTTTTGTATTTTTTAAACAACTAATTGACCAACGTCCGGTTAAGTTATTTGAATTGCATTTCGTTCTTTTCTTCTTTTTTTTTCTGCGAGCTGAATTTTGAATATTGCGCAGTTTCTCTAAAGATAAAATAATATCAAAAACCAAACCGAACTGTGCGATGTAGTAGGGAGTTGTAGTTTGCAACTGGGCAACGTTCTACATAGTTTAGCGCAGAAAGTGTGGTTAATAACCTACTACGTCCGGTCTGAGACGCAGAGAAGAGGCAGAAGAACTCGATAGAGGGACAGAGAGCAGTTGCTTTGTGAGTTACTTCCACCTGAAAATAAATGACCTAAGATTGATAGTATTCAGCAGTCATAAAAGTATGCCTTATTTACTGGGAAGAACTACTAAAAATAGTGATTTTTGTCAGACAGCAGCTCTATAGAGATGAGATGATGACTTGGATGAACCAGTCATCTAATAAAACTAATTTAATATACACAACAACTGAAATATTTTATTAAAATAAAGTCATGTGAATGAATGATATGCAGTACTCTGCAGTCACTATACCACGATGGGATTTTTTATTTTTTTTTGTCAAGCAGGTTAATGAACTCCGGGCTCTATGCAGTTCTCTGGAAAATGACACAACTGTAAGTGGAAGGTCAATGACATTCTGCTGGCAGAACGCATGGCCCCTCTTTTGATTGGCCCTCACGTGTCTGACAATGGGCCGCGTGCCAAGTCTCTCACTACCTGCTGCCAGTGTCGTTTTCTCATAGTAGGCTTTGGTAGGTGTTGTATTAGGAAACAACATTGAGGTCAAAGTAGCTTGTTTGACACGTGTCAACGAGCTTTGGGTGTCGGGTGTGTTGGGGAAACAACTGTATTTTGATATACATCACTGGAATGTAACAAGTAGGTTAGATTGTATTTTTCAACAAGAGAGTTGGACTCAAGTATCTACGTTACAAACAAAAAAACACAATGACCCCAAATACTACATCAACAGAATGACTACGGTAGGCAGCTACAGGCTTGGCCAACATAATGCACAGAGATAACGGTCGGAGACACCTGCCAATTCACACAATGCCTCAGCAAGAAATACAAAGTACTAGCTCTTCATTACCTTTTGCGCCATACACTGAGTTGACAAAACATTAAGAACACCTGCTCTTTCCATGACAGCGACCAGGTGAATCCAGGTGAAATGTTATGATCCTTCCTTGATGTCACTTGTTACATCCAGGAGATCAAGGGTCAAAATAATGCTGTTTAAAGCCTTGACACAACTGAAACATGGATTGTGTCTGTGTGCCATTCAGAGGGTGAACGGGGCAAGACAAAATATTGAAGTGCCTTTTGAACAGGGTATGGTAGTAGGGTGCCAGGCGCAACGGTTTGAGTCAAGAACTGCAACGCTGCTGGGTTTTTCACACTCAACAGTTTCCATGTGTGTATCAAGAATGGACCACCACCCAAAGGACATCCAGCCAAACTTGACACAACTGTGGGAAGCATTGGAGTCAACATGGACCAGCATCCCTGTGGAACGCTTTGTGGAGACCTTGCAGAGTCCATGCCACAATACATTGTAAAATGTATAAAATAAAATAAATAAATAAAATACTCTTCTGAGGGCAAAAGGGCAACTCAATAGGAAGTTGTTCATTGCGTTTTGTACATTCGGTGTTTAATTTTTTGTTCAAATCACCTCTATAGAAACACTTTTTTTTTTAAAGCAAAAGCTTCACCGATCCATTAACCGCTTAAGGATTTCGAAAGCCTTTCTCAAAAGACAAAACAACAACGCAGTACCTCTATATGTAGCTCTGTATCAAATCAATGAAGAAACACATCCTGAAGAGACATCAGCCTCCCAACACATAGGACAGTCAGGGGGAGAGATAAACATATAACTCAGTAAAGTATCTCAGCTGATTTAGACTAGACTATGTGATCTGCCTCAGGCTTAGGAACCATATCTACGGCTACGTTTACACAGGCAACACAATTCTGATCTTTTGCCCAATTATTCGGCAAAATATATTTTTTAATGTTTTTATTTTATTTAACCATTATTTTGTATTTTTTATTTTACCAGGTAAGTTGACTGAGAACACATTCTCATTTACAGCAACGACCTGGAGAATAGTTATGGGGGAATAGCGGGGCGGGATCTGATCTGATCTGTTCAAAAGACCAACTACGGGTCAAAAGATGTGTAAACTCAGCCTTAAACATCTTCACAGCAATATAAGCACAGAGATATTGGCTAAACCGCTTCATTTAATACTCGGCTTTATATCCTATCTTGACGCCTTCATACCAGAAGACTGGACTGGAGAGAGAGCTGCTTAGTGCATCTCCATTCATACCAGAAGACTGGACTGGAGAGAGAGCTGCTTAGTGCATCTCCATTCATACCAGAAGACTGGACTGGAGAGAAGACTGTGAATCTCCATTCTACCAGAAGACTAGACTGGAGAGAGAGAGCTGCTTAGTGAATCTCCATTCATACCAGACTTAGTGCATCTCCATTCATACCAGAAGACTGGAGAGAGAGCTGCTTAGTGCATCTCCATTCATACCAGAAGACTGGACTGAGCTGAGTGAGAGAAGAGACTGCTTAGTGAATCTCCATTCATACCAGAAGACTGGACTGGAGAGAGAGAGCTGCTTAGTGCATCTCCATTCATACCAGAAGACTGGACTGGAGAGAGAAGAGACTGAAGAGAGAGAGCTTAGTGCATCTCCATTCATACCAGAAGACTGGACAGAAGTGCATCTCCATTCATACCAGAAGAGACTGAGAGAGAGAGAGCTACCAGAAGACTGGACTAGTGAATCTCCATTCATACCAGAAGACTGGACTGAAGAGAGAGAGAGCTGAGAGAGACTAGTGATCTCCATTCATACCAGAAGACTGGACTGGAGAGAGAGAGCTGCTTAGTGCATCTCCATTCATACCAGAAGACTGGACTGAGAGAGAGAGTGCATCTCCATTCATACCAGAAGACTGGACTGGAGAGAGAGCTGCTTAGTGCATCTCCATTCATACCAGAAGACTGGACTGGAGAGAGAGCTGCTTAGTGCATCTCCATTCATACCAGAAGACTGGACTGGAGAGAGAGAGAGCTGCTTAGTGAATCTCCATTCATACCAGAAGACTAGACTGGAGAGAGAGCTGCTTAGTGCATCTCCATTCATACCAGAAGACTGGACTGAAGAGAGAGAGAGCTGCTTAGTGCATCTCCATTCATACCAGAAGACTGGACTGAAGAGAGAGAGCTGCTTAGTGAATCTCCATTCATACCAGAAGACTGGACTGAGAGAGAGAGCTGCTTAGTGAATCTCCATTCATACCAGAAGACTGGACTGAAGAGAGAGAGAGCTGCTAAGTGAATCTCCATTCATACCAGAAGACTGGAGAGAGAGAGAGCTGCTTAGTGCATCTCCATTCATACCAGAAGACTGGACTGGAGAGAGAGCTGCTTAGTGCATCTCCATTCATACCAGAAGACTGGACTGAAGAGAGAGAGCTGACTTGAAGAGA
The DNA here is from genome assembly GCF_023373465.1 of Oncorhynchus keta. Taxonomy (NCBI): domain Eukaryota; kingdom Metazoa; phylum Chordata; class Actinopteri; order Salmoniformes; family Salmonidae; genus Oncorhynchus; species Oncorhynchus keta. The sequence goes on along the minus strand of NC_068445.1, from coordinate 44,914,748 downwards.
GAGAGAGCTTAGTGAATCTCCATTCATAAACCAAACAGTGGCTCCCTTAGTGCCTGCTGGACCCCTTGCATACCAGAAGAAACCCCAGTGCATCTCCATTCACAGAAGACTGGATCTAGACCCCTCCATTCATACCAGAAGACTGGACTGAAGAGAGAGAGAGCTGCTTAGTGCATCTCCATTCATACCAGAAGACTGGACTGAAGAGAGAGAACTGCTTAGTGAATCTCCATTCATAAACCAAACAGTGGCTCCCTGCCTGCTCCCCCTTGCATACAGAAAACCCCACCCCCACCATCTCCCCCCTCTCTCTCTCACACACACACACACACATACACACACGCACACACACACACACACACTCACAAAAACAAGAGCACACCCACATAACAGACATCTTCCCCCACACTCACAACACACCACCTGTTATGACGATGGTTGGATATATACATTTCTTACCGTATAGAAGCCGATCCTACACAGAGCTAAGGACAGCTGCATGTGCTCAGACATCGTCCCCGGCAACAGCGTTACCCCCGACAACACAACAAGCCAAGCTGGTAGAGAGGTTACTGAATGAGGCCAGGCAGGAAGGAGGGACGACGGAGTGAACAGCGTAGGGAGACGATCCTCGGCACACTTCCAAGTCAACAGGAGAGACCTGTCGCACAGCATAGTATGGAACCTGAACCAGCCAATCGTTTACACATCTAATATCTTCCTTGAACTTCAACTGAAAACCGGAGGAGAAGAGGGAAGAGAAACAGGAGGAAGAGGAGGAGCAGGAGGTAAGAGAGGAGGAGCAGGGGGACGAGAGAGGAGGAGCAGAACCACAGAGGAGAAAAAGGAGGAAGGAGTACTCTTCATATTCATTCATAAAACTAAAGAGAAACAATGAGAATGAAGCTGTTAGGCAGAGATTAGTAGGAGGAAGAGGAGGAGGAGGATAGCTCTGTATGGCGATTAAGGGCTCAGATATAACAACTAGCCTACCAGCACACTCCAAAATAAGATTACAAATTGGATTAGAGACAATTACACAAGTCCACGCTGTTTACACACCAGTGCCCTCACCACACAATGTCAATCAAACTGGGTTGACGTGTGTCATATTGATCTGGTCACGCTGTCTGTCTGTCTGTCTGTCTGTCTGTCTGTCTGTCTGTCTGTGTCTGTCTGTCTATATATACGTCTGTCTGTCTGTCTGTCTGTCTGTCTGTCTGTCTGTCTGTCTGTCTGTCTGTCTGTCTGTCTGTCTGTCTGTCTGTCTGTCTGTCTGTCTGCCTGCCTGCCTGTCACCTGTCTGTCTGCCTGCCTGCCTGTCTGTCTGTCTGTCTGTCTGTCTGTCTGTCTGTCTGCCGGCCTGTCTGTCTGCCTGCCTTCATCACTAACAACCATCCTGACCCAGCTCCACCACATACCTTCATCACTAACAACCATCCTGACCCAGCTCCACCACTTCATTCACTAACCACCATCCTGACCCAGCTCCACCACTTCATTCACTAACCACCATCCTGACCCAGCTCCACCACTTCATTCACTAACAACCATCCTGACCCAGCTCCACCACTTCATTCACTAACAACCATCCTGACCCAGCTCCACCACTTCATTCACTAACAACCATCCTGACCCAGCTCCACCACTTAATTCACTAACAACCATCCTGACCCAGCTCCACCACTTAATTCACTAACAACCATCCTGACCCAGCTCTACCACTTCATTCACTGACAACCATCCTGACCCAGCTCTACCACTTCATTCACTAACAACCATCCTGACCCAGCTCTACCACTTCATTCACTAACAACCATCCTGACCCAGCTCTACCACTTCATTCACTAACAACCATCCTGACCCAGCTCCACCACTTAATTCACTAACAACCATCCTGACCCAGCTCTACCACTTCATTCACTAACAACCATCCTGACCCAGCTCCACCACTTCATTCACTAACAACCATCCTGACCCAGCTCTACCACTTCATTCACTAACAACCATCCTGACCCAGCTCTACCACTTCATTCACTAACAACCATCCTGACCCAGCTCTACCACTTCATTCACTAACAACCATCCTGACCCAGCTCTACCACTTCATTCACTAACAACCATCCTGACCCAGCTCCACCACTTCATTCACTAACAACCATCCTGACCCAGCTCCACCACTTCATTCACTAACAACCATCCTGACCCAGCTCCACCACTTCATTCACTAACAACCATCCTGACCCAGCTCCACCACTTCATTCACTAACAACCATCCTGACCCAGCTCTACCACTTCATTCACTAACAACCATCCTGACCCAGCTCCACCACTTAATTCACTAACAACCATCCTGACCCAGCTCCACCACTTCATTCACTAACAACCATCCTGACCCAGCTCCACCACTTCATTCACTAACAACCATCCTGACCCAGCTCCACCACTTCATTCACTAACAACCATCCTGACCCAGCTCCACCACTTCATTCACTAACAACCATCCTGACCCAGCTCCACCACTTCATTCACTAACAACCATCCTGACCCAGCTCCACCACTTCATTCACTAACAACCATCCTGACCCAGCTCCACCACTTCATTCACTAACAACCATCCTGACCCAGCTCCACCACTTCATTCACTAACAACCATCCTGACCCAGCTCCACCACTTCATTCACTAACAACCATCCTGACCCAGCTCCACCACTTCATTCACTAACAACCATCCTGACCCAGCTCCACCACTTCATTCACTAACAACCATCCTGATCCAGCTCCACCACTTCATTCACTAACAACCATCCTGACCCAGCTCCACCACTTCATTCACTAACAACCATCCTGACCCAGCTCCACCTCATACCTTAATTCACTAACAACCATCCTGACCCAGCTCCACCACTTCATTCACTAACAACCATCCTGACCCAGCTCCACCACTTCATTCACTAACAACCATCCTGACCCAGCTCCACCACTTCATTCACTAACAACCATCCTGACCCAGCTCCACCACTTCATTCACTAACAACCATCCTGACCCAGCTCCACCACTTCATTCACTAACCACCATCCTGACCCAGCTCCACCACTTCATTCACTAACAACCATCCTGACCCAGCTCCACCACTTCATTCACTAACCACCATCCTGACCCAGCTCCACCACATACCTTCATTCACTAACAACCATCCTGACCCAGCTCCACCACTTCATTCACTAACAACCATCCTGACCCAGCTCCACCTCATACCTTAATTCACTAACAACCATCCTGACCCAGCTCTACCACTTCATTCACTAACAACCATCCTGACCCAGCTCCACCACTTAATTCACTAACCACCATCCTGACCCAGCTCTACCACTTCATTCACTAACAACCATCCTGACCCAGCTCCACCTCATACCTTAATTCACTAACAACCATCCTGACCCAGCTCCACCTCATACCTTAATTCACTAACAACCATCCTGACCCAGCTCCACCACTTCATTCACTAACAACCATCCTGACCCAGCTCCACCTCATACCTTAATTCACTAACAACCATCCTGACCCAGCTCCACCACATACCTTAATTCACTAACAACCATCCTGACCCAGCTCCACCACATACCTTAATTCACTAACAACCATCCTGACCCAGCTCCACCTCATACCTTAATTCACTAACCACCATCCTGACCCAGCTCCACCACGTACCTTCGTCAGGTCATTGAGTTTATGGCTCTATTTATTTGTTACATAGAGCCCAACCCAAAATAAATATATAATTTGTTTACAATAACAACATGCCAGACCAAAATAACACATTATTATGAAACCCCACTTCATTAAAAACATATTTTAAAATGTAAGCCACCATTTCAGCAGAGGGAGGTTTGATAGTAATTAATAAAGTATTAGGTAATTAGCTGTCTAATCGCCTAAACAGAATTGGGTCATTTGTTGGATGATTGACAAGTGAGTGCCAGCAGCCTCGAAACACCATACAAGGATAGATTGACTTATGATTAGCGACCTTTAACAACAATGTAAGTATTCAGGAATGCACCAAGATACAATTGTATCTCCTCAAAAGATGTAGGCCTATGTATGGCAACAAAACAGCTGGCAACAAAATGAATTCAAACATTGGGGCTGGTGTAACATAAATCGCCCCAAATAAGGCATCCCTCATAATTATCTCCGTGGCAACGCACGACTCCAACACCATCATTAAGTTTGTTGACAACACGACGGTGGTAGGCCTGATCACCGAAGACGATGAGACAGCCTATTTTGGGAGGAGGTCAGTGACCTGGCAGTGTGTTGACAGAACGACAACCTCTCTCTCAACATCTGCAAGACAAAGTAGCTGATCGTAAAAATAGAGGAAACATAGGGGCCAAGCACGCCCCCATCCACATCAACGGGGTTGTAGTGGAGCGGGTTTTAAATTCCCTTGGTGTCCACACACACCAACACAGTCGTGAAGAAGGCACGACGACATCTCTTCCCCCTCAGGGGGCTGAATAGATTCGGCATGGGCCCTTAGATCCTCAAGAAGTTCTACAGCTGCACCATTGAGAGCATGTTGACTGGATGAATCACCACTTGGTACGGCAACTGCTTGGTATCCGACCGGTAGGGCGCTACAGAGGGTAGTGTGTACGGCCCAGTACATCACTGGAGCCAAGCTCCCTGCCAACCAGGACTTCTATACCAGGCAGTGTCAGAGGAAGGCCCTAAAAATTGTCAAAGACTCCAGACACCCAAATTATAGACGGTTCTCTCTGCTACCGCACTGCAAGCGGTACCGATGAATAAGTCTGGAACCAACAGAACCTTGAACAGCTTCTACCCCCCCCCCCAAGCCATAAAACTGCGAAAATTATTAACCAAATAGTTACCCGGACAATCTGCATTGACACCCTTTTAGCACCAACTCTTTGACTCATCACATACGGCTGCTTATTAACTTTACTTAACCTTTATTTAACATTTACTTTACCTTTATTTAACCTTTATTTAACCTTTATTTAACCATTACTTAACCTTTATTTAACCTTTACTTAACCTTTACTTAACATTTACTTAACCTTTATTTAAACTTTATTTAAACTTTAATTAACCTTTATTTAAACTTTATTTAAACTTTATTTAAACTTTATTTAAACTTTACTTAACCTTTATTTAAACTTTATTTAAACTTTACTTAACCTTTATTTAAACTTTACTTAACCTTTATTTAAACTTTATTTAACCTTCATTTAAACTTTATTTAAACTTTACTTAACCTTTATTTAAACTTTACTTAGCCTTTATTTAAACTTTATTTAACCTTTATTTAAACTTTATTTAACCTTTATTTAAACTTTATTTAACTCGGCAAGTCAGTTAAGAACTAATTATTATTTACAATGACGGCCTACCAGAAGCACTCCTGTGGGGGGATGGGGGCCTGGGTTTAAAAATTACAAATAAATTAAATAATAAATATAGGACAAAACACACATCCTGAAGAGAGACAACACAACACGACATAAAGAGAGACCTAAGATGACAATATAGCATGGCAACAACACATGACAACACAGCATGGCAACAACACAACATGACAACACAGCATGGTAGAAATATAACATGACGACAACATGGCAGAAACACAACATGGTAGCAACACAACATGGTAGAAACACAACATGGTAGCACCACAACATGGTAGAAACACAACATGGTAGCACCACAACATGGTAGAAACACAACATGGTAGCAACACAACATGGTAGCAACACAACATGGTAGCAACACAACATGGTAGCAACACAACATGGTAGAAACACAACATGGTAGAAACACAACATGGTAGAAACACAACATGGTAGCAACACAACATGGTAGAAACACAACATGGTAGCAACACAACATGGTAGAAACACAACATGGTAGCAACACAACATGGTAGCAACACAACATGGTAGCAACACAACATGGTAGAAACACAACATGGTAGAAACACAACATGGTAGAAACACAACATGACAACACAGCATGGTAGAAATATAACATGACGACAACATGGTAGAAACACAACATGGTAGAAACACAACATGGTAGCAACACAACATGGTAGAAACACAACATGGTAGAAACACAACATGGTAGAAACACAACATGGTAGCAACACAACATGGTAGAAACACAACATGGTAGCAACACAACATGGTAGAAACACAACATGGTAGAAACACAACATGGTAGAAACACAACATGGTAGACACAACATGGTAGCACCACAACATGGTAGAAACACAACATGGTAGAAACACAACATGGTAGCAACACAACATGGTAGAAACACAACATGGTAGAAACACAACATGGTAGCACCACAACATGGTAGCAACACAACATGGTAGAAACACAACATGGTAGAAACACAACATGGTAGCAACACAACATGGTAGAACCACAACATGGTAGCAACACAACATGGTAGAAACACAACATGGTAGCAACACAACATGGTACAAACATTGTTGGGCACAGACAACAGCACAAAGGGCAAGAAGGTAAAGACAACAATACATCACGCAAAGCAACCACAACTGTCAGTAAGAGTGTCCATGATTTGAATCTTTAAATGAAGAGATTGAGATAAAACTGTTCCGTTTTGAGTGTTTGTTGCAGCTCGTTCCAGTCGCTAGCTGCAGCGAACTGAAAAGAACTAAGTGTGGGATGTCCGAACCAGGGATGAGTGTACGTTGGGAACCATTAACAGAATGTGACTAGCAAAACGGGTGTTGTAAATGAAGAGATGAGATAAAACTGTTAGATATCTCAGATAGGGGGTGTTTGTTGTCTGTGGAGGATGAGGGCTGCAGTAGGTATCTCAGATAGGGGACTGAACAGGTGTTGTATGTGGAGAATGAGGGCTGCAGGATATCCCAGATAGGGGGATGAACAGGTGTTGTACGTGGAGGATGAGGGGAACCATTAACAGATAGGGTGACTAGAACAGGTGTTGTATGTGGAGGATGAGGGCTGCAGTAGGTATCTCAGATAGGGGAGTGAACAGGTGTTGTATGTGGAGGATGAGGGCTGCAGTAGGTATCTCAGATAGGGGGAGTGAACAGGTGTTGTATGTGGAGAATGAGGGCTGCAGTAGGATATCTCAGATAGGGGGAGTGAACAGGTGTTGTATGTGGAGGATGAGGGCTGCAGTAGATATCTCAGATAGGGGGAGTGAACAGGTGTTGTATGTGGAGGATGAGGGCTGCAGTAGATATCCCAGATAGGGGGGAGTGAACAGGTGTTGTATGTGGAAGATGAGGGCTGCAGTAGGTATCTCAGATAGGGGGGAGTGAACAGGTGTTGTATGTGGAGGATGAGGGCTGCAGTAGGTATCTCAGATAGGGGGGAGTGAGGCCTAAGAGGGTTTTATAAATAAGCATCAACCAGTGGGTCTTGTGACGGGTATACAGAGATGACCAGTTTACAGGGGAGTATAGAGTGCAGTGATGTGTCCTATAAGGAGCATTGGTGGTAAATCTGATGGCCGAATGGTAAAGAACATCTAGCCGGTCGAGAGCACCCTCCTTACCTGCCGATCTATAAATTACGTGTCTGTAATCTAGCATGGGTAAGAACATCATCTAAATCAGGGTTAGTTTGGCAACTGGGGTGAAAGAGGAGCGATTGCGATAGAGGAAACCAAGTCTAGATTTAACTTTAGCCTGCAGCTTTGATATGTGCTGAGAGAAGGACAGTGTATCGTCTAGCCATACCTCCAAGTACTTGTATGAGGTGACTACCTCAAGCTCTAAACCCTCAGAGGTAAAAATCATTCTTCTTATCTATTCTGTTGCCCAATCACTTTACCCATACCTATATGTACATATCTACCTCAATTACCTCGTACCCCTGTACATCGACTCAGTACTAGTACCCTGTGTATATAGCCACCCCTACACATTGACTCAGTACTGGTACCCCGTGTATATAGCCATGTTATTACCTAGTACTTCCTGTATATAGCCATGTTATTACCTTGTACCCCGTGTATATAGACTCAGTACTGGTACCCCGTGTATATAGCCATGTTATTACCTCGTACCCCGTGTATATAGACTCAGTACTGGTACCCCGTGTATATAGCCATGTTATTACCTCGTACCTCTACACATTGACTCTGTACTGGTACCCCGTGTATATAGACTCAGTACTGGTACCCCGTGTATATAGACTCAGTACTGGTACCCCGTGTATATAGCCATGTTATTACCTCGTACCTCTACACATTGACTCTGTACTGGTACCCCGTGTATATAGCCATGTTATTACCTCGTACCCCGTGTATATAGCCATGTTATTACCTCGTACCTCTACACATTGACTCTGTACTGGTACCCCGTGTATATAGCCATGGTATTACCTCGTACCTCTACACATTGACTCTGTACTGGTACCCCGTGTATATAGCCATGTTATTACCTCGTACCTCTACACATTGACTCTGTACTGGTACCCCGTGTATATAGCCATGTTATTACCTCGTACCTCTACACATTGACTCTGTACTGGTACCCCGTGTATATAGCCATGTTATTACCTCGTACCTCTACACATTGACTCAGTACTGGTACCCCGTGTATATAGCCATGTTATTACCTCGTACCTCTACACATTGACTCTGTACTGGTACCCCGTGTATATAGCCATGTTATTACCTCGTACCTCTACACATTGACTCTGTACTGGTACCCCGTGTATATAGCCATGTTATTACCTCGTACCTCTACACATTGACTCTGTACTGGTACCCCGTGTATATAGCCATGTTATTACCTCGTACCTCTACACATTGACTCTGTACTGGTACCCCGTGTATATAGCCATGTTATTACCTCGTACCTCTACACATTGACTCTGTACTGGTACCCCGTGTATATAGCCATGTTATTACCTCGTACCTCTACACATTGACTCTGTACTGGTATATATAGCAAAGTTATCTTTACTCTGTGTATTTATCTTTCTGCTATTTCTCTATTTTCTTTCTCTCTGCATTGTTGGGAATGGTCTGTACTGCACTGTTAGTCCACCTGTTGTTTATAGCCATGTGACAAATACATTATGATTTGATCTAAAGAAGGTATTGGCATCATGTTGTTACCTGTGATAGAAGGATAAACAGCCGCGGGAAGATGGCGAGAATTACATTGTCAATGTTCATCCAAATATAAGCAATACAAGAACAACAGAGAAAATACAAAAGTATGAAAATATATTACCAGATAGTCCATGAACTGTAATTTGAAATCAGTCTTCCGATGAGTCGATCTACTCAATGCGGATGATTGCTGGAGTGCACATTGCTTTTGTATTTCCCTGCCTTTCCATAGAAAACCTGACAAAATAACATGAAGCAGGTTGGGAATACCGTTGGAGTTGGTCTGCTTGTATAGTATATGCACCCAACTGTGTATCTAAAATCAATGTATCCACGTTGAATTACATGAATGAATGAATGGATCTATTGGCTGCTACGACCACTTCTGTGTTTCACCCTGTGATAGAAACACTCCCACGACCACCGCACAACATCCACCGGCTCCGTTTGCAAATATGTATCCAGTCAAAACTGTTCGCTGCTCTGGCCCCCCAATGGTGGAACAAACTCCCTCACGACGCCAAGACAGCGGAGTCAATCACCACCTTCCGGAGACACCTGAAACCCCACCTCTTTAAGAAATACCTAGGATAGGATAAAGTAATCCTTCTCACCCCCCTAAAAGATTTAGATGCACTATTGTAAAGTGGCTGTTCCACTGGATGTCATAAGGTGAATGCACCAATTTGTAAGTCGCTCTGGATAAGAGCGTCTGCTAAATGACTTAAATGTAAATGTAATGTAAATGTAATGTAAATGTAAATGTAAATGTAATGTAAATGTAATGTAAATGTAATGTAAATGTAATGTAAATGTAAATGTAAATGTAATGTAAATGTAATGTAAATGTAATGTAATGTAAATGTCAATATCAGTGTGGGTTTGGAGGAAACTACGGCGCTACGTTATTTGTCTCCTTTCACAACGTAGCATATGGATGGTCAGCTGACCAAACCATCCCATTGGTTGAATCAACGTTCTTTTCCACGTCATTTCAACAACAAAAAATATGTCATTTCTTGACGTTGAATCAACGTGGGAAACGAATTGGGTCCCCCCCCCCCCCCAACAAAGTTATCAGCGTAAGGGAGTTTTTAACCACGTGTTTTACCTAAATCCAATGATATGGAGAAATGTTTTGTTGATTTCACGTTAGTTGATAACTCACAAAAAAATGTCAATCGAAAGGTCGAGGTCGAACTGACATCTATGCGCAGTGGTTTACTGTCCATGATGTAGACCGTTTGTGTTACCACGTTACACAAGCTGACGTGTTGACAACATCTAGTGGTGAAGTGAAGGGTAATATATTTTTTTAAATAAATCTATGTCTTGTCTATAAGGGAGCAGCTACGGCATAATTTTCAACTTAACTTTTAGGAACATTAACTTCCAATGATAAATACTACTGAATGGGTCCAAAAACATTCTGTGACTGATTTATTTTGATATTCCAAGAAATCACCAAAACGGATTTGCCCTGCCTAGTAGAAGGCTAGAACGCATTGGAGTGGGGGCAGGAGTATGGCGTCACTGTTTTGGATTCATTCAAACAAATATGTGGAGTTCCAGGTGCCGGTGGTCATTATTTACAGTGTACAGTAGGACAAACACAAGGCTTACACTGGGTGTTTAGGTTGTCCCATTTGGCTTAGGCCCTAAAAAGATCCTGGCTTCCACATCAAAGGTTTCCAATGGTCTGCCGTTTACCAAAGCACTCTACTCTAGACCGTCCGTACATACTGTACTTAGCTTGGCACTTACTGGATATAGAACAAACATAGTTAACCCATCAAACAACAAAATATTTTTTTAAATGACATATTCTCCAAAATATAAGATACAAGTAGTATAAATGGATAATGAAAATCAGACAAATTACTAACTTTTCATAAACAATTTGGAGTTGAACTTATTTATTGTGAGGCTACTTGGTCTGAACCCCGAGAACCCCTCTACATAATTTAAATATCCCAACTCCCAAGTTTTTATTGTAAATCCAGTGATTTACATATAAACTTCATAAAAGTCACCTTGTCTGAGAGATATTTACATGGTTGTCAAAATGTCACGCCAGGGTAAGCCCTTATGTTAACTGTTTCTAAAATCTGCTGTGGGAGAAAATTAATGGTCAAAAAACGATTGGAACCATTTCCTTGTTTGACTTCTTTATTTTTGGCAACTGGTTAACAATGCTACCTTATATAATGTTACTTACCCTACATTATTCATCTCATATGCATATGTATATACTGTACTCTACATCATCGACTGCATCCTTATGTACATGTATCACTAGCCACTTTAAATGCCACTTTGTTTACTTTGTCTACACACTCATCTCATATGTATATACCATACCATCTACTGTATGCTGCCCTTACCATCACTCATTCATATATCCTTATGTACATATTCTTTATTCCCTTACACTGTGTATAAGACAGTAGTTTTGGAATTGTTAATTACTTGTTGGTTATCACTGCATTGACGGAACTAGAAGCACAAGGGCATTTAACATCTGGTATGTGGTGATTTGATTTGATTTGATTTGATCTGGGCAGGGGGCGGGGGGTGTCTCTCTCTGTGTCCAGTGCCCCCTCTCCCAGCTATCCAGGAGGTGTCGCTGTTTTGCATGCTATACCGGTATTCATTGATTGATTCTAGTAAAAATAAACTTACTTCCTAAAAAAACAATTTTGCTCCACTCCTGTGGTCTTCTGTACAATATTTTTGGGTGTTCATAACTCTTCATAGATATGGCTGATGATGCATTATCACATTAGCCTGGTTAAAACAGACTGAAAACTGCTGTTGCAATGTTGTTTCGATGGTGAGTGGAGCATTCAGTCTGGTTTAACCAGGCTATTATCACCAGCATCAAAGAGAAGAAAAAATCACATTTGATTTTATAATGTGACGCAGACTGTGTGCCAGGCTGAAGTAATCCTCTCTCTCTCTCTCTCTCTCTCTCTCTCTCTCTCTCTCTCTCTCTCTCTCTCTCTCTCTCTCTCTCTCTCTCTTTCTCTCTCTCTCTCTCTCTCTCTCTCTCTCTCTCTCTCTCTCTCTCTCTCTTCTCTCTCTCTCTCTCTCTCTCTCTCTCTCCCTCTCTCTCTCCATCTACAGTTCTGCTCTCGTCCTGTTCAATATTTAATGTCCTGCTGTAGGCTGCTGCTGTGCGATAAATGAGATCTCCCTGATCTGAGGAAGAAGAAGGTGGGTGGGTGGGTGAGAAGATTGTTGCATATGTTGGACTGTATGAATAATGCAGTAAAAAGTGTTGTATCAAAAATGTATGATAAATTCACAGATGCATGCTAGCCTACCATACACAGACCAGAATCAAATCAAATGTATATATAAAGCCTCTTCTTACATCAGCTGATATCTCAAAGTGCTGTACAGAAAAACAGCCTAAACCCCCAAACAGCAAGCAATGCCAGTGTAGAAGCACCGTGGCTAGGAAAAGCTCCCTAGAAAGGCCAGAACCTAGGAAGAAACCTAATGAGGAGCCAGGCTATTAGGGGTGGCCAGTCCTCTTCTGGCTGTGCCGGGTGGAGATTGTAACAGAACATGGCCAAGATGTTCAAATGTTCATAGATGACCAGCATGGTCAAATAATAATAGATAATAGATATCATTCACAATTTTTTTTAAATCCCAATAAAAGAGCAAGTATTATTATTACACATTATATTTAACAAGGAGTCTGCATAGCTCTATTTATGTCATTTATTGACGCTTCAAGTGAGTGATATCCGCATCAAACTGCAATCCCTCTTTCATAGTGACCAACCATGACCACTGGGGGGCAGTATTTACCAGAGTAAGTTAAATTCGCTGTAGTAACGTTGTTTAAAATCAAATTCATTTTACGCTGGGTTTCGAAATACGGGGGGGGCGGGGCTCAGCTCGGCTGAATGAGACGTCATCTCTCCTAAATGCCAGTCCTCTTCTGGTTGTGCCGGGTGGAGATTATAACAGAACATGGCCAAGATGTTCAAATGTTCATAAATAACCAGCATGGTCCAATAATAATAATAAGGCAGAACAGTTGAAACTGGAGCAGCAGCACGGCCAGGTGGACTGGGGACAGCAAGGAGTCATCATGTCAGGTAGTCCTGAGGCATGGTCCTAGGGCTCAGGTCCTCCGAGAGAGAGAGAAAGAAAGAGAGAAAGAGAGAATTAGAGAGAGCACACTTAAATTCACACAGGACACCGAATAGGACAGGAGAAGTACTCCAGATATAACAAACTGACCCTAGCCCCCCGACACATAAACTACTGCAGCATAAATACTGGAGGCTGAGACAGGAGGGGTCAGGAGACACTGTGGCCCCATCCGAGGACACCCCCGGATAGGGCCAAACAGGAAGGATATAACCCCGCCCACTTTGCCAAAGCACAGCCCCCACACCACTAGAGGGATATCTTCAACCACCAACTTACCATCCTGAGACAAGGCCGAGTATAGCCCACAAAGATCTCCGCCACGGCACAACCCAAGGGGGGGTGAGCCAACCCAGACAGGAAGATCACATCAGTGACTCAACCCACTCAAGTGATGCACCCCTCCCAGGGACGGTATGAAAGAGCCCCAGTAAGCCAGTGACTCAGCCCCTGTAATAGGGTTAGAGGCAGAGAATCCCAGTGGAAAGAGGGGAACCGGCCAGGCAGAGCAAGCAAGGGCGGTTCGTTGCCCCAGAGCCTTTCCATTCACCTTCCCACTCCTGGGCCAGACTACACTCAATCATACCACCTGGTTCGGATACGCGAGGGGGATGAGTGGAAGACAGCCTTCAACACTGCCAGTGGATATTATGAGTACCAGGTCATGCCGTTTGGACTCACCAATGCCAGCACTGTCTTCCAGGCCCTGGTAAACGATGTTCTCCGGGAGATGTTAAATCGTTTCGTGTTCGTCTACCTCGACGACATCCTGTTTTTTTCGTTCTGCCCAAGAACACGTCCTCCATGTCCGACAAGTTCTTCAGCGCCTCCTGGAGAACCAGTAATATTGAAAGCGGAGAAATGCGAGTTCCACCGTTCTACCCTCTCCTTTCTGGGATATGTCATCGCTGAAGGAAATGTCCAGATGGACCCGTAAAAGGTGAAAGCAGTAGTGGAGTGGCCCCAACCTACGTCCAGAGTACAGCTACAATGTTTCCTTGGGTTTGCCAATTTCTACTGGCTTTTTGTTCAAGGCAACAGCACCCTAGTGGCCCCCTTCTCGGCACTCACCTCTCCCAAGGTACCGTTCACAGCGCTTGACAGAGCCTTTATGGACATGAAGCATCGGTTCACCACAGCCCCCATCCTCGTCCATCTGGACCCGTCCCGTCAGTTTGTGGTTGAGGTCGATGCTTCTGATGTTTAACCGACCACAAGAATTTGGAATTTGGCTCTGTTATTCACCAGGTTCAACTTGCCTACCGCCCAGGGTCCAATAATGTTAAACCTGACGGCCTCTCACGCCTGTACAGTCCCGCTGCCACATCCTCTGACTCCGAGACCATCCTCTGTACCTCATGCCTTGCAGTTGCTGTGGTCTGGGGTATTGAGACCCTGGTCCGCAAGGCACAATGTTCCCAGCCTGCCCCTGGAGGGGGCCCAGCTAACCGGTTGTTTGTCCCTAATTCAGTCTGTTCCCGGGTCCTGGCTCATTCCTCCAGGTTTACCTGTCATCCGCGTTACCGTCGAACCCTGTCCTTCCTCTGATAATGTTTATGGTGACCCACAATGGTTCCTGACGCCTCTGCCTTCGTGCTCAGAATAAGACTCTGCAGCAAGCCATTTCCGGCTTCCTTCAGCCACTAACTGTCCCTCATCGTCCCTGGTCCCATATCTCCCTGGACTTTGTCACTGGGCTCCCTCTGTCTGATGGCAACACCGTCATACTGACGGTAGTGGATCGGTTTTCCAAGGCCGTCCATTTCATCCCTCTCCCAAAACTATCCTTTGCCAAAGAGACGGCCCAGCTCATGGTGCAGCACATCTTCAGGATCCACGGACTCCCAGTGGACATGGTCTCCGACCGGGGTCCTCATTTCTCGTCTCAGATCTGGAAGGCGTTCTGCACCCTTATTGGGTCATCGGCCAGCCTGTCCTCTGGATTCCATCCCCAATCCAACGGAGTGAACAAACCAAGACCTGGAAACAACCTTTAGATGTCTCACCACAGATTCATGAGAAGGGTGTGCTTGAAAGGATGTTCATAACTCTGCAATGTTGGATAGTATTGGACAGAGTCTCAGTCATAAATAATTTTCTACACACAGTCTGTGCCTGTATGTAGTTTTCATGCTAGTGAGGGCCGAGAATCCACTCTCACATACAGTTGAAGTCGGAAGAGTACATACACCTTAGCCAAATACATTTAAACTCAGTTTTTCACAATTCCTGACATTTCCTGAAGTTCCTGACATAAACATTTTTCACATTTCCACAAAAATGATTTCAAGAATATGCATATCGTTGCTTCAGGTGCAGAGCTACAGGCAGTTCGGTTTGGGTATGTGATTTTAGACTAACATTTTTTTTAAAGAATTAGATCCTTTTAATGGGTGATATTGTTGTAATAACCTAATGATTTCCCCCCCCAGAGAAACACATTTGCTGAGCTCAAAAACTCAACGGTCTCAAATGACACGTCAACATGACAAATGATCAATTCACATGACATCACCCAAAACAAACAAGATCCACGACTCTCTGATCATGACAAGCTATTACAAGGACCACGGGTGAATATATCTCTGAGGGGACTCTTTCCGGCCGGTGTCCATATGTAATCTGATCTCCTGCTGCATATCTGCCAGCTCTGAAAACAGCCCTCTTATATCCCCACCAGGTCCAGACCTGGGTTCAAATACTATTTGAAATCATTGCAAATACTTGCCTGGCCAATGGTAGCAAAATAAAATAGTTGCAAAAGGGAGAACCCCATCCATCTGGTACTCCAGGCTAAAGCAAATACTAAAAGTATTGGAAAGATTTTAAATAACAATTTAAATGCAGGTCTGATCCCCTCCCGCTATTAGGACTTGAGACCAACCTTCAGGCCTCCAGGCCCCCACCTCCAGCCCCCACCTTCAGGCCTCCAGCCCCCACCTTCAGGCCTCCAGCCCCCACCTTCAGGCCTCCAGGCCCCCACCTCCAGGCCTCCAGGCCCCCACCTCCAGGCCTCCAGGCCCCCACCTCCAGGCCTCCAGGCCCCCACCCCACCCCCAGGCCTCCCCACCTTCAGGTCCTCCAGCCCCCCCCTTCAGGCCTCCAGGCCCCCCCCACCTCCAGGCCCCCACCTCCAGGCCCCACCTTCAGGCCTCCAGGCCCCCACCTCCAGGCCCCACCTTCAGGCCTCCAGGCCTCCACCTCCAGGCCCCACCTTCAGGCCTCCAGGCCCCCACCTCCAGGCCCCACCTTCAGGCCTTCAGCCCCCACCTTCAGGCCTCCAGGCCCCCACCTCCAGGCCCCACCTTCAGGCCTCCAGCCCCCACCTTCAGGCCTCCAGGCCCCCCCCCAGGCCCCCCACCCCAGGCCCCCACCCCAGGCCCCCACCTCCAGGCCCCCACCTCCAGGCCCCCACCTCCAGGCCCCACCTTCAGGCCTCCCCCCCACCTCCAGGCCCCCACCTCCAGTCCCCCACCCCCAGAACCCCACCCCAGGCCTCCAGGCCCAGACCCCACCCCAGGCCTCCAGCCCCCACCTTCAGGTCCCCAGGCCCCCACCTCCAGGCCCCCACAGGCCCCCACCTCCAGGCCCCCACCTCCAGTCCCCCACCCCCAGAACCCCACCCCAGGCCTCCAGGCCCACACCTCCAGTCCCCCACCCCCAGGTCCCCACCTTCAGGCCTCCAGCCCCCACCTTCAGGCCTCCAGGCCCCCACCTCCAGGTCCCCCACCTCCAGTCCCCCACCCCCAGAACCCCACCCCAGGCCTCCCACACCCCAGTCCCCCACCCCCAGGCCTCCAGGCCTCCAGGCCTCCACCTCCAGGCCCCCACCTCCAGCCCCCACCTTCAGGCCCCCACCTCCAGGCCCCCCACCTCCAGTCCCCCACCCCCAGAACCCCACACCAGGCCTCCAGGCCCACACCTCCAGTCCCACACCCCCAGGTCCCCACCTCCAGGCCCCCACCTCCAGGCCCCCACCTCCAGCCCCCCACCCCCAGAACCCCACCCCAGGCCTCCAGGCCCCCACCCCCAGGTCCCCACCTCCAGGACTCCAGGCCCCCACCTCCAGGCCTCCAGTCCCCCACCCCCAGGCCCCCACCTCCAGGCCCCACCTCCAGCCCCCACCCCCCCCCAAGCCTCTAGCCCCCACCTCCTGGCGCCCATGCCCCCATCTCCACCCCACCCCCAGGCCTCTAGCCCCCCACCTCCTGGCCCCTAGGCGTCTAGCCCCCACCTCCTGGCGCCCATGCCCCCACCTCCAGGCCACCACCCCCTGGCCTCTAGCCCCCCACCTCCTGGCCCCTAGGCGTCTAGCCCCCCACCTCCTGGCGCCCATGCCCCCACCTCCAGGCCACCACCCCCTGGCCCTCACCCCCGGTATGATGGGATACTGGTGGTGGAGTCTAAACAGAGGACACCTGTTAGGATACAAAGTGAGGAGAAGGGCTATTAATGATTGACTATTGATTATTACTCTATTGATTAGGTAAGGATGTGAGTTAAAGTACAGACGGTGACCTGATCAGATAATACAGTACCGCGAACAATAGTGATTGATTGCATTGTTTTTTTTACATGAATTATATAATTATAAATATTTCTCTAACCATACCATTTATATCTGGCATTGCTTTGCTATATAAAGCTATTGGTAGTAATGTTATTGAATTACTTAACAGTATAAATGCTTTATTTTAAAACAATTTTCTTAAAATTATATTTTTGTTTAAGTGTTCAATTTGCTTTAGATTGTAAATAGACACATGAGGTGTGTTCGTCATTGAGAACTTGATAATATAGATGTTCTGTACATTGAGGGCTGACTGAGACTATAAATATAGACTTGAAAGAAGATACGAATGGGATTAAAAAGTGATACATTGTCACATTATAATCACCAATGTTACTACATTGATCATACAAATAAATACATGTAAATGCAGTAGGATTCTGGTAACATCTATGAATTGATACGTTAAAGAAAATCACATCACATAACTGAAATTCCACACCCGCCCATCAACTAAAGCATAGGCGTTTGATTAATGTCGCCTGTTATCTGATCGTCCTCCTCGCTCCACCCTCCATTATTCGGACTGATTATGTGTGGTTGTTGCGCGGAGAAGGGAGTCTACGAGGAGAGAGAGAGAGAAACACAGTAAACTAGGCTACACATCTAACGGGGTAAACCTGGACGAAAGAACGGGATTTTATTGCACGTTTTAACGGTAACAAAATCAAATTTAATTGTAGTACGTAAGTCGCTTGAAGAAGGGACATTTCGGTGGGAGTTTTCCCCAAAGCAGTGTGCCTTCTCAACCTTCATACACAGACTTCTAGTAGTTTGGATAGGCTTGTCCGCTGGGGGAGAGTTTGTTGTGTAGCTCGAGCTGGTTATTTTGTTGCGCGTTAGGCGCTCCCGTTGTTGTTGAACTATGGCGCTCAAGGCGAGGGCTTTATACGACTTCAATTCCGAAAACCCCGGGGAGATATCAGTGAAAGAAAATGAAATAGTGACTCTGTACAGCGAACAGGATATTGAAGGCTGGCTAGAAGGATCCAACAGCAAAGGCGAGAGAGGTCTCTTCCCCGCGTCCTACGTTGAGATCCTGAAGAACGACACCGCGTCCACGTTTAACAACAACGGCACATCCGGATCCCGGTACGCCAATATTCCAACCGGAGGTTTCGAGGATGCCTCCTCTTATAACATCCAGAATCATACTGAAAACTTGTCCAAAACATCAGTAACATCGCCCGGGCTTCCGGCGTTGTCACCACCTGCCCCAGCACAGCAGCAACCCATTTATCAAGCCAGCCAGGGCAGCGACGAAGACTGGGATGATGACTGGGATGACAGCTCGACAGTGGCGGACGAACCCGGGGTTGTTGGGGTTAATTACCAAAGGGACTTTGATGGCAACGGACCGTCTACATACAGAATGTCAACATCAATGTCTAAAGGTAGCAACGTTCAACAAGCCAAGAGCTCTGCTACGGTCAGTAGAAACCTCAATAGGTTTTCAACATTTGTGAAATCAGGAGGGGAAGCGTTCGTGTTAGGTGAGGCAGCTGGGTTTGTGAAAGATGGGGATAAGATCTGTGTTGTAACGGGACAATACGGTCCAGAATGGCAGGAAAACCCATACCCCTTCGCCTGTACCATAGACGACCCCACCAAGCAGACCAAGTTCAAAGGGATGAAGAGTTACATTGCCTACAAGCTGACGCCCACCCACACTCAGACCCAGGTAAACAGAAGGTATAAACACTTTGACTGGCTCTACGCCCGGCTGGTGGAGAAGTTCCCTGTCATCTCGGTGCCCCACATCCCAGAGAAACAGGCCGCGGGGCGGTTTGAGGAGGACTTCATCTCTAAAAGGAGGAAAGGGTTGATATGGTGGATGAATCACATGACCAGCCACCCGGTCCTGTCCAAGTGTGATGTCTTTCAGCACTTCCTCACCTGCAACAGGTAGGCTTCTCCTCTCCCCATCTCTCTCTCCTCCCCTCTCTCCTCTCCCCATCTCTCTCTCTCCTCCCCTCTCTCCTCTCCCCATCTCTCTCTCTCCTCCCCTCTCTCCTCTCCCCATCTCTCTCTCTCCTCCCCTCTCTCCTCTCCCCATCTCTCTCTCTCCTCCCCTCTCTCCTCTCCCCCTCTCTCTCTCTCCTCTCCCCATCTCTCTCTCTCCTCCCCTCTCTCCTCTCCCCATCTCTCTCTCCTCTCCCCACCCCACCCCCTCTCCTCCCCTCTCCCCCCCCATCTCTCTCCACCCCTCTCCTCTCCCCATCTCTCTCTCTCCCCCCTCTCTCCTCCCCTCTCTCCTCTCCCCATCTCTCTCTCTCCTCCCTCTCTCCTCTCCCCATCTCTCTCTCCTCCCCTCTCTCCTCTCCCCATCTCTCTCTCTCCTCCCCTCTCCCCACCCCACCCCACCCCCTCTCCTCCCCCATCTCTCTCCTCCCCTCTCTCATCTCCCCATCTCTCTCCTCCCCTCTCTCATCTCCCCATCTCTCTCCTCTCCTCCCCCATCTCTCTCCTCCCCTCTCTCATCTCCCCATCTCTCTCCTCCCTCTCTCCTCTCCCCACCCCCCTCTCCTCTTCGTGTTTCTTTGCTCTGTAAAGCTAGCCTGAGTGCCAGTCTGTTTTTTTGTTGTTGCTCTCTTGCCAACTCCTCATAGAATTGGTGTGTTTGGCGCGACGATGACAGCAATAGAGTTGTCATAATAGCACAAAGAGACTGGCACTCAGGCTAGCGTAAAGCGTATTTTGGGTCATTGAAAAGCTCCAGCCAGTAGTGGCCTAGGGATGGTCTGGTGGTAACTGCTTGCCATTCAGATCACACATGTAGACTAGGCCTGTGTTGGTATGGGTACGAATCTGGCCCACGCCAACCCTGTTCTTCACTGACTCTGTAAAACAAAATTAAAACGCTTTGTGAAAACCCAAGGTTTAATTATTTTCCACAGCACAGACGAGAAGTCATGGAAGCAGGGGAAGAGGAAGGCGGAGAAGGACGAGATGGTTGGGGCTAACTTCTTCCTCACTATCTCCACGCCCTCCGGACCCCCCCTGGACCTTGTCGAGGTCGAGTCCAAGATCGACGGCTTCAAAGCTTTCACTAAGAAAATGGACGACAGCGTGATCCAGGTCAACGCCACCACCAACGAGTTCGCCCGGAAACAGATCACGGGGTTTAAGAAGGAGTACCAGAAAGTGGGCCAGGCGTTTAAAGTCCTGGGGCAGGCGTTTGAGCTGGACCAGCAGGCGTATTCAGTAGGGTTGAACCAGGCCATGGCGTATACAGGAGAAGCATACGACGCTATCGGAGACTACTTTGCAGAGCAGCCGAGACACGATGTGGATCCGTTAATGGATTTGTTACAGCTGTACCAGGGACATCTGGCCAACTACCCTGACATCATCCACGTACAGAAAGGTAATGTCCTCATACTACCCTGACATCATCCACGTACAGAATAGGTAATGTCCTCATACTACCCTGACATCATCCATGTACAGAAAGGTAATGTCCTCCTCATACTACCCTGACATAATCCATGTACAGAAAGGTAATGTCCTCCTCATACTACCCTGACATCATCCATGTACAGAAAGGTAATGTCCTCCTCATACTACCCTGACATCATCCATGTACAGAAAGGTAATGTCCTCATACTACCCTGACATCATCCACGTACAGAAAGGTAATGTCCTCATACTACCCTGACATCATCCCATGTACAGAATAGTTAATGTCCTCATACTACCCTGACATCATCCACGTACAGAAAGGTAATGTCCTCCTCATACTACCCTGACATCATCCATGTACAGAAAGGTAATGTCCTCATACTACCCTGACATCATCCCATGTACAGAATAGTTAATGTCCTCATGCTACCCTGACATCATCCACGTACAGAAAGGTAATGTCCTCATACTACCCTGACATCATCCCATGTACAGAATAGTTAATGTCCTCCTCATACTACCCTGACATCATCCACATACAGAAAGGTAATGTCCTCATACTACCCTGACATCATCCCATGTACAGAATAGTTAATGTCCTCATACTACCCTGACGTCATCCACGTACAGAAAGGTAATGTCCTCATACTACCCTGACATCATCCACGTACAGAAAGGTAATGTCCTCATACTACCCTGACATCATCCCATGTACAGAATAGTTAATGTCCTCATACTACCCTGACATCATCCCATGTACAGAAACCATACTACCCTGACATCATCCCATGTACAGAATAGTTAATGTCCTCATACTACCCTGACATCATCCCATGTACAGAAACCATACTACCCTGACATCATCCACGTACAGAAACCATACTACCCTGACATCATCCCATGTACAGAAACCATACTACCCTGACATCATCCCATGTACAGAAACCATACTACCCTGACATCATCCCTTGTACAGAAACCATACTACCCTGACATCATCCCATGTACAGAAACCATACTACCCTGACATCATCCACGTACAGAAAGGTAATGTCCTCATACTACCCTGACATCATCCACGTACAGAAAGGTAATGTCCTCATACTACCCTGACATCATCCCATGTACAGAATAGTTAATGTCCTCATACTACCCTGACATCATCCCATGTACAGAATAGTTAATGTCCTCGTACTACCCTGACATCATCCCATGTACAGAATAGTTAATGTCCTCATACTACCCTGACATCATCCCATGTACAGAAACCATACTACCCTGACATCATCCCATGTACAGAAACCATACTACCCTGACATCATCCCATGTACAGAAAGGTAATGTCCTCCTCATTCTACTAGACTCAGGCCTTGTAACTCCACTAATCAGCTGATTGTAAATCTTTGTGTGATTAACATTTGAATGGGTGTAGCTAAGTGTAAACATTGGTTCATTATGGATTGGTTCATCAGGGATCAAATGACTTTGTTGCAACCTCATGGGGCTGTCAGACAGCAACAACAACATACATGGGCTCGATCAAGAGCCTTCATGTTTTGTTTCTGATAAGGAACCTCACTCCCTAGGCTTTTTCTCCACCTGTCATGGTAGCTGTAGTCTCCGTATCGGCAGCTCTGCAGCAGTCGTCACCATTATCACTGAGAGGAGGGGACCAGCTTTGCATGAGTGATGGGGAAATGTTTATGTTGAGGGTATTGACTCACACACACACACACACACACACACACACACACACACACACACACACACACACACACACACACACACACACACACACACACACACACACACACACACACACACACACACACACACACACACACACACACACACACACACACACACACACACAGGTTTCATTTGACTGCTGAGTCATATGGGAGGCAGCCTGTGGTTTAGCTGATGCGTTGTGTTTTCACGTCTGTGTGTGTGTGTGTGTGTGTGTGCAGTCATTGTGGTGCATGACCCATGTATAAAGCCTGGAAACAACAGAAATTGCCACGGGTTTTGCCGGGAAAGCCAGTCAGTCTATCACCTGTGACCTACAGTAGTATCTAAGGCTGTGATGGTCATGGAACTTTGGATGAAAGGTTGATTGGCCAGCCAAATTACCACGGTCACCGTGGTAACCATTTGAATAGCATTTTTTTATTTTTTTATTTTTTTTAAATATTCGTTAAGTTACATTTTCTCTTTTGCTCAGCCTGCATTTGCTGCAGTAGAAATAGAAGGAAGAGAATGGTGTCCCCGTTCAAGTCAATGATGATACTGTACTCTATATCATCTACTGCATCTTTATGTGATACATGTATCACTAGCCACTTTAAACTATGCCACTTTGTTTACATACCCTACATTACTTATCTCATATGTATATACTGTACTCGATACCATCTACTGCATCTTGCCGTTCTGTACCATCACTCATTCATATATCTTTATGTACATATTCTTTATCCCTTTACACTTGTGTGTGTGTATATGGTAGTAGTTGTGGAATTGTTAGCTAGATTACTCGTTGGTTACGACTGCGTTGTCGGAACGAGAAGCAACAAGCATTTCGGTACACTCGCATTAACATCTGCTAACCATGTGTATGTGACAAATAACATTTTTGATTTGACATAATGGGTGGAATGGTGGCCATTGCGAGGAGCAAAGCAGGAAGTATAAAAGCAGGAAGTATAAAAGTAGGAAGTATAAAAAGCAGGAAATGTACCCATCGATATGTGCTGTGATTTTTTTTGATTCAAAAAATTACATTCCATAGATCTCGCCAGCTTGTAGTCCTACGTCCAGGCAATGAGTTTCCTCTGGTTCGTTCAGCCATTCCTGTGGTGAAAGAATAAGGGTTTGGGATAAACGTGGAAAATAAAGTCTGAGGTTCACACAGGCTCAGGAAATCACAGCAGTCATTTTACATAACTTTTTAAAAAATTAATTATGACGCTTTTATGTGCTTTGTGTTTTTCTATTCCATAAATGCTTCATCATTTCACAAAAAGGGACGTTAGCTGATGATTATTACATAGAACTAAACGTATAAGATCTGTGTTCACCTCTGACCTTATTTAAGGAATTTATCCCCCCCCTCCCAAAAAAAACGTTGGTTTTGTCCAACGAACCATGGCGGTGTTGAGCCCCTCTTCCATTAGCAGTTTGAAGTCCACCTAGGTTGGGCTGGCCTTGGGTGGGCTAGGTCAAATTGTGTTTTCACTGCCTCCAGAAATGAGAAATTATGTCATGTTGCTTGGTAGCCAATAGGTGTCTGCAGCTGACGTAGCTAGCTAGCCTTTTACTGAGGAGCTGTCGTCAAGGCAAAGGGTGGATATTTTGAAGAATCTCAAATATAAAATCTATTTTGATTTAGTTTTGATGTCTTTACTATTATTCCACAATGTAGAAAATAGTAAAAAAATACACATATTTTAATGTGATTATATATGTGTGTGTGTGTGTGTGTGTGTGTGTGTGTGTGTGTGTGTGTGTGTGTGTGTGTGTGTGTGTGTGTATATACACACACACACACATGCATGTATGTACAGTTGAAGTTGGAAGTCTACATACACATTTGCCAAATACATTTAAACTCTTTTTTTTCACAATTCCTGACATTTAATCCTCGTAAAGAATTCCCTGTTTTAGATCAGTTAGGATCACCACTTTTATTTTAAGAATGTAAAATGTCACAATAATAGTATAATTATTTATTTCAGCTTTTATTTCTTTCATCACATTCCCAGTCGATCAGAAGTTTACATAGACTCAAATAGTATTTGGTAGCATTGCCTTTACATTGTTCAACTTGGGTCTGTCACACTCTGACAATTATTTGCGTTGTTTGATCCAATTTGTAAGTCGCTCTGGATAAGAGCGTCTGCTAAATGACTTAAATGTTAAATTTTCTATGTTTTGTTTGGTCAGGGTGTGATATGAGTGGGCATTCTATGTCTAGTTAGTCTGTTTTGGTTCTCAATCAGTAGCGGGTGTTTGTCGTTGTCTCTGATTGGGAACCGTATTTAGGTAGCGTGTTTTGTATTGTGGTTGGTGGGTTATTGTCTATGTTTCTATAGCGGTCACGGTCGTTTTGTTTGTTTAATGAACTTCGTGTTTTTCGTCAATCTTTAAAGTTCATACCACGATCGTGACGGCGTCAAGTGTTTCGGGGAGCCTTCCACAAGCTTCCCACAATAAGTTAGGTACATTTTGGCCCATTCCTCCTGACAGAGCTGGTGTAACTGAGTCAGGTTTCTTGGCCTCCTTGCTTCCACACGCTTTTTCAGTTCTTCCCACAAATGTTCTATAGGAGTGAGGTCAGGTGATGGCCACTCCAATACCTTGACTTTGTTGTCCTGAAGCCATTTTGCCACAACTTTGGAGTATGCTTGGGGTCATTTTCCATTTGGAGGACCCATTTGCAACCAAGCTTTAACTTCCTGACTGATGTCTTGAGATGTTGCTTTAATATATCCACATATTTTTCCTTCCTCATGTTGCCATCTATTTTGTGAAGTGCCCCAGTCCCTCCTGCAGCAAAGCACCCCCACAACATGATGCTGCCACCCCCGTGCTTCACGGTTGGGATGGTGTTCTTCGGCTTGCAAGCCTCCCCCTTTTTCCTCCAAACATAACAATGGTCATTATGGCCAAACAGTTCTATTTTTGTTTCATAAGACCAGAGGACATTTCTCAAAAAAGTATGATCTTTGTCCCCATGTGCAGTTGCAAACCGTAGTCTGGCTTTTTTTATGGCGGTTTTTGAGCAGTGGCCTCTTCCTTGCTGAGTGGCCTTTCAGGTTATGTCGATATAGGACTCGTTTTACTGTGGATATAGATCGTTTTGTACCTGTTTCCTCCAGCATCTTCACAAGGTCCTTTGCTGATGTTCTGGGATTGATTTGCACTCTAGGATACAGAACGCGTCTCCTTCCTGAACCGTATGACGGCTGGGTGTTCCCATGGTGTTTATACGTACTATTGTTTGTACAGATGAACGTGGTACCTTCAGGCATTTGGAAATTGCTTCCAAGGATTAACCAGACTTGTGGAGGTCTACAACAACAAAAATATTGGCTGATTTCTTTGGTTTTCCCATGATGTCAAGCAAAGAGGCACTGAGTTTGAAGGTAGGCCTTGAAATACATCCACAGGTACACCTCCAACTGACTCAAATGATGTCAAATTATGTCAATTAGCCTATCAGAAGCTTCTAAAGCCATGACATAATTTTCTGGAATTTTCCAAGCTGTTTAAAAGGCACAGTCAACTTAGTGTATGTAAACTTCTGACCCACTGGAATTGCAAATAATTTTTCCAACAATTGTTTACAGACAGATTATTTAACTTATAATTCACTGTATCGCACAAAGTAGATGTCCTTTTACTGACTTGCCAAAACTATAGTTTGTTAACAAGATATGTGTGGAGTGGTTGAAAAACGAGTTTTAATGACTCCACCCTAAGTGTATGTGAACTTCCGACTTCAACGTGTGTGTGTGTGTGTGTGTGTGTGTGTGTGTGTGTGTGTGTGTGTGTGTGTGTGTGTGTTGGTGGCTAGATAGATAGATAGATAGATGCAAAGTTTGGTAACAGAATGACAGTAAATTTGACCATTTATGTGACCACGTTTTCAAAAAACTCATCTCGTCCACTTTTAAGATTCAAAGATGTCTGCAATAAGAATGGGGTGTCAGCTATGACATGACACCTTGACTCTCGTTTGGGTTATTTTACTACAGTAAGTGAAGTGGTTTAACACCCGGTAACAGAAGGACGGTAACACTGACATCATGGGTCCGTGGAGGAATGCATCATTCTGAACGTCGTTCTGTTCATGGTGATGTCGTCTCAATAGGTAGGAACATTTTTTAATGTTCTCCAAAAGCATGTTTTGGGAATTGTTCTACACACGGGTTATTATTCTAATGCCCCAAAAGCAGAGCAGGGTTTGGTCCCGGTAGAGCAGGGTTTGGTCCCGGTAGAGCAGGGTTTGGTCCCGGTAGAGCAGAGCAATTTGTAAGTCGCTCTGGATAAGAGCGTCTGATAAATGACTTAAATGTAAATGTAAATGTAAAGGGTTCGGTCCCAGCAGAGCAGAGCAGGGTTTGGTCCCGGCAGGGCAGTTTTTATTACATTTTTTTATTGTAGTATTTATTTAACCTTTCATTTAACAAGGCAAGTCAGCAGAGTAGAGTTCAGCACAGGAAAAATAATAATAGTCATTGAGTAGTAACAATTAACAGGATACTACAGTAAGAAATGAACGAGAACAATAATAAAATAGTGACAAAGACACAGGAAGCAATGATAATGCTGTGGTTGGTCATTCCACTGGCTGGCCCTACGGTGTGGCAGGTGCTATATATTCTGGCACAAAGATACTGGATTTTCTGGTTTTGTTTTCTAAATGTTTTTGTTTTCAATTTTGTAAAATAAATTGCTGATAAGTCTCGTTCTCTCAGTGTAGGAGAAAATACAGCCTCTCTCTTCCTGTCTCTCTCGCTCTCCCTGTTCTCTCTCTCACTTCTCTCTCCCTCTTTCTCTCTGTTCTCGCCTTCACTCTCTCTCTCACTTCTCTCTCCCTCTTTCTCTCTCTGTTCTCTGCTTCTCTCTCTCTCTCTCCCCGTCTCCCTGTTCTCTCGCTCTTTCTCTCTCCCTCTTTCTTTCTGTTCTCGCCTTCGCTCTCTCTCTCACTTCTCTCTCCCTCTTTCTCTCTCTGTTCTCTGCTTCTCTCTCTCTCTCCCCGTCTCTCTGTTCTCTGCTTCTCTCTCTCTCTCTCGTTTGTCTGTGTATCTGTATTAATCTGTTCTGCATTAGAGATTCTGTGGATCTGGGTTAAACCTCAGCAGTGGAGCAGAGATATTTCCAAGATGAGGGGAGGGGGGGGCTTATTTTAGGGAATGTCAGCATGTTTTCCTCGCTTCATGCACAAGTCTGTCTGTGGTATGTCTGGACAGAATACTGTAGAATAAAATAGATTTATTGTCCTCTGAGCAGGAAATTGTTTTTCATAAGCTTGTACATTTTACACAAACCTCAAACCTACGGCTCATCACTCAGACATAGGGATGGGCATTTTACACAAACCTCAAACCAACATCAAACCTACGGCTCATCACTCAGACATAGGGATGGGCATTTTACATTTTTTTGGACTGTTAGAGCAATTCTTTTTTCTTTTTCTGTGGGGCAAAAAAGTATTTAGTCAGCCACCAATTGTGCAAGTTGTCCCACTTAAAAAGATGAGAGGCCTGTAATTTTCATCATAGGTACACTTCAACTATGACAGACAAAATGAGGGAAAAAAATCCAGAAAATCACATTGTAGGATTTTAAATGTATTTATTTGCAAATTATAGTGGAAAATAAGTATTTGGTCAATAACAAAAGTTTATCTCAATAATTTGTTATATACCCTTTGTTGGCAATGACAGGGGTCAAACATTTTCTGTTAGTCTTCACAAGGTTTTCACACACTGTTGCTGGTATTTTGGCCCATTCCTCCATGCAGATCTCCTCTAGAGCAGTGATGTTTTGGGGCTGTTGCTGGGCAACACGGACTTTCAACTCCCTCCAAAGATCTTTCTATGGGGGTTGAGGCCACTCCAGGACCTTGAAATGCTTCTTACGAAGCCACTCCTTCGTTGCCTGAGCGGTGTGTTTGGGATCATTGTCATGCTCAAAGACCCAGCCACGTTTCATCTTCAAAGCCCTTGCTGATGGAAGGAGGTTTTCACTCAAAATCTCACGATACATGGCCCCATTCATTCTTTCCTTTACACGGATCAGTCGTCCTGGTCCCTTTGCAGAAAAACAGCCCCAAAG
Organism: Oncorhynchus keta; assembly: GCF_023373465.1. NCBI lineage: Eukaryota > Metazoa > Chordata > Actinopteri > Salmoniformes > Salmonidae > Oncorhynchus > Oncorhynchus keta. The sequence continues at coordinate 44,885,597 of NC_068445.1, read as the reverse complement.
CATGATATTTCCACCCCCATGCGTCACAGTAGGTATGGTGTTCTTTGGATGCAACTCAGCCTTCTTTGTCCTCCAAACACGACGAGTTGAGTTTTTACCAAAAAGTGATCTTTTTTTTTTTGTGATCATTTTGACCCCACTGGGTGAGATCTTGCGTGGAGCCCCAGATCGAGGGAGATTATCAGTGGTCTTGTATGTCTTCCATTTCCTAATAATTGCTCCCACAGTTGATTTTTTTCAAACCAAGCTGCTTACCTATTGCAAATTCAGTCTTCCCAGCCTGGTGCAGGTCTACAATTTTGTTTCTGGTGTCCTTTGACAGCTCTTTGGTCTTGGCCATAGTGGAGTTTGTTGTGTGACTGTTTGAGGTTGTGGACCGGTGGCTTTTATACTGATAACAAGTTCAAACAGGTGCCATTAATACAGGTAACGAGTGGAGGACAGTGGAGCCTCTTAAAGAAGAAGTTACAGGTCTGAGAGCCAGAAATCTTGCTTGTTTGTAGGTGACCAAATACTTATTTTCCACCAAAATTTGCAAATAAATTCATTAAAAATCCTACAATGTGATTTTCTGGATTTTTTTTCTTCTAATTTTGTCTGTCATAGTTGAAGTGTACCTATGATGAAAATTACAGGCCTCTCATCTTTTTAAGTGGGAGAACTTGCACAATTGGTGGCTGACTAAATACTTTTTTGCCCCACTGTGTGTTTCTAACACAAGGCCCGCACCACATTTTTGTTGCATTTATCTATATGCCAACAGATCAACCATTACAGATAACATATCCTAATTGCTCAATTGCTCCATATAAAGTGCATTCTGAAAGTATTCAGACCCCTTGACCTTTTCCACATTTTGTTTACGTTACAGCCTCTAAAAGATATGACATCCTCACAACTAGCTAGCTAGTTAATGTTAGACTAATGTGTTTTTTTTAGCTTGTTAAATAAATAGCTACGCTAGCCACGGGGTGTCAAACTCAAAACGGTGCAGTATTGAAAAAAATCCAAAACGAAATTGTGGGCCAGAACAGCCTATTTATTTTTATAATTCTTTTTACAACTGCTACCCAAACTGGTCTTTGTTTTTATTAGAAAAAAACGTGCCCTTTTTATAATGTCCACTTATGTATATACTGTAGGATAGCATTTTACATATTAAAACGACAGATAAATCATATTTGTCCAGCCTTTGCTGCTATGCTTGCAGATGTTTATAATAATGCAAAAGTATTTAACTCCAAATAACAACAATATAGAGCTATAGGTTGTTTTGTAACCATTTTAATCTTTTTAAAACGTGTTTTTCCTTTTTTGCACTGCATGGTTTAGTTTTTTTTTTTAGGATTTATTATCGGGCTTTAAAAACCAAAGCCAGACTGCAACATTTTAGTAGCCTAGCTAAGGACTGTGGCACGTGTCTGTACACTTTCCTTCCGCTGCGCGCTGTAAACCGGACACACGAACGTTTGCGTCAGTTGAATTCACCTGCGCAAGCGCATCAGGCTGTAATTTCATAAAGTACATGACTTACTGGTGTGTCCCTTTTTTTTTTTTAGCCCGCGAGCTTTGTGTTTGGCCACGTTATGACTGCCCTTTGCTGAGATTGTATTGACATTCCCAGCCTTAGTTTAGTCATTTAAACCAAAACCGTGCATCCGATTGGCTGGAGGCAGCAAACAATGTACCAGACCAGCTGTGATACCTGATAGCAATATTATTGTTGGACTACCAAGAAATGTATTGGTGAATTATTAAATTAAATAATTATTATCTATTCTGCCAACAATTCCTTACTATGTCATGGAACGTTGAGTCACATAGAAACCTTTTTTTGTTTTTCAAACCTAAAAAAGTTTGTTTTGAAGCATATCTTTGACTGATTTTTGTTTCATATCTGCACAAGTAGTTTAAACACGCTGTCAGTTTCTCTTTAAATGATAGATGTTCTCTTTTGTTGCACATGGCACTGAGAAGGGACCATTGCACTTCTATTGCAGAAACAGACATTTTCCCGTTTTTCTTGTGGAGTCTGGAATGGAGTAGAATAGATTATAATGAATGATGATGATCTGTGTCAGGTCTGAATAGAGTGGACTTGAATATATGTATTTCCTAGGAGAAGGTAACTATTTCCTGTTCCTGTTGTTAAACTTTACACAAACACCAAACCAATATATAATCATTAGGGCGCAGCGGTCTAAGGCACTACAGACACCCTGGTTCGATTCCAGGCTGTATCACAACCGGCTGTGATTGGGAGTCTCATATTTGTGCACAATTGGCCCAGCGTCGTTAGGGTTTAGCTGGGGTAGGCCGTCATTGTAAATAAGAATTTCTTCTTAAAACTAACTTGCCTAGTTAAATAAAGGTTACATTAAAAAAAAGTTTCTTACACATGGAGAAATGACCATTAGACCTCACAAGAAACAGGAAATGTCTGTTTTTGCAATAGAGGTCTATGTGAGAGAGCAGACAACAGAGTGCAACGTCAGTGTATTTACGTTCTCTTGATGATTGGCCAATGAAAGGTCTTCCTGTCAGGGACAGACCAATCCCAGCTCTTTTATTTTGACAGAGGCAATTACTCATGGTGACCGAGTTCACTAAATGACACCAAATCCCGGGGCAGAATCATGCAGGAAGGTTGGCTGCATGCCTGAAAGGTGAGGATAGTTTCACTCCCTCCCCCTAAAAGACCAACAACATGTCTGAACTCATGAGGGATTTCACTGGGTTCTGAGATGGCTGTCCTGTGACCGGGGTCACACGGGTTCTGAGATGGCTGTCCTGTGACCGGGGTCACACTGGTTCTGAGATGGCTGTCCTGTGACCGGGGTCACACTGGTTCTGAGATGGCTGTCCCGTGACCGGGGTCACACTGGTTCTGAGATGGCTGTCCTGTGACCGGGGTCACTGGTTCTGAGATGGCTGGTTCTGAGATGGCTGTCCTGTGACCGGGGTCACTGGTTCTGAGATGGCTGTCCTGTGACCGGGGTCACACTGGTTCTGAGATGGCTGTCCCCGGGGTGACCGGGGTCACACTGGTTCTGAGATGGCTGTCCCGTGACCGGGGTCACACTGGTTCTGAGATGGCTGTCCTGTGACCGGGGTCACACTGGTTCTGAGATGGCTGTCCTGTGACCGGGGTCACACTGGTTCTGAGATGGCTGTCCCGTGACCGGGGTCACACTGGTTCTGAGATGGCTGTCCCGTGACCGGGGTCACACTGGTTCTGAGATGGCTGTCCCGTGACCGGGGTCACACTGGTTCTGAGATGGCTGTCCCGTGACCGGGGTCACACTGGTTCTGAGATGGCTGTCCTGTGACCGGGGTCACACTGGTTCTGAGATGGCTGTCCTGTGACCGGGGTCACACTGGTTCTGAGATGGCTGTCCCGTGACCGGGGTCACACTGGTTCTGAGATGGCTGTCCCGTGACCGGGGTCACACTGGTTCTGAGATGGCTGTCCTGTGACCGGGGTCACACTGGTTCTGAGATGGCTGTCCCGTGACCGGGGTCACACTGGTTCTGAGATGGCTGTCCTGTGACCGGGGTCACACTGGTTCTGAGATGGCTGTCCTGTGACCGGGGTCACACTGGTTCTGAGATGGCTGTCCCGTGACCGGGGTCACACTGGTTCTGAGATGGCTGTCCCGTGACCGGGGTCACACTGGTTCTGTCCTGTGAGATGGCTGTCCCGTGACCGGGGTCACACTGGTTCTGAGATGGCTGTCCCTGGTTCTGACCGGGGTCACACTGAGATGGTTCCTGAGATGGTTCTGAGATGGCTGTCCTGTGTGACCTGAGATGGGTCACACTGGTTCTGAGATGGCTGTCCCGTGACCGGGGTCACACTGGTTCTGAGATGGCTGTCCTGTGACCGGGGTCACACTGGTTCTGAGATGGCTGTCCCGTGACCGGGGTCACACTGGTTCTGAGATGGCTGCTGTCCACTGGTTCTGAGACCGGGGTCACACTGGTTCTGAGATGGCTGTCACTGGTTCTGAGATGGCTGTCCTGTGACCGGGGTCACACTGGTTCTGAGATGGCTGTCCCGTGACCGGGGTCACACTGGTTCTGAGATGGCTGTCCTGTGACCGGGGTCACACTGGTTCTGAGATGGCTGTCCTGTGACCGGGGTCACACTGGTTCTGAGATGGCTGTCCTGTGACCGGGGTCACACTGGTTCTGAGATGGCTGTCCTGTGACCGGGGTCACACTGGTTCTGAGATGGCTGTCCCGTGACCGGGGTCACACTGGTTCTGAGATGGCTGTCCTGTGACCGGGGTCACACTGGTTCTGAGATGGCTGTCCTGTGACCGGGGTCACACTGGTTCTGAGATGGCTGTCCTGTGACCTGAGATGGGGTCACACTGGTTCTGAGATGGCTGTCCTGTGACCGGGGTCACACTGGTTCTGAGATGGCTGTCCTGTGACCGGGTCACACTGGTTCTGAGATGGCTGTCCTGTGACCGGGGTCACACGGGTTCTGAGATTGGTGACTAGGGTTTCACTAGTCCCCCCTTATCTTTAATGATTTAGAACAGACCTGTGTAGGGTTGGGGATATTCAAAAACGTTCCCAAATTCCCATAATTCCCTGTTTTTATCAGAAATCCTAGTTGGGAGGATGACTTCTGTAATGAGGAGGGAATCGACTGTGAGGGAATCCTTTGGGCTCCCGAGTGGTGCAGTGGTCTAAGTCACTGCAATTCAAATCATATTTTATTGGGTCACACAACACATGGGTTAGCAGATGTTAATGCGAGTGTAGCGAAATGCTTGTGCTTCTAGTTCCGACCGTGCAGTAATATCTAACAAGTCATCTCACAATTTCACAACAACTACCTCATACACACAAGTGTAAAGGAATGAATAAGAATATGTACATATAAATATATGGATGAGCGATGGCCGAACGGCATAGGCAAGATGCACTAGATGGTATAGAGTACAGTATATACATGTGAGATGAGTAATGTAGGGTATGTAAACATTATATAAAGTGGCATTGTTTAAAGTGGCTAGAGATACATTTATTACATCCAATTTTTCCATTATTAAAGTGGCTAGAGATTTGAGTCAGTGTGTTGGCAGCAGCCACTCAATGTTAGTGATGGCTGTTTAACAGTCTGATGGCCTTGAGATGGAAGCTGTTTTTTAGTCTCTCGGTCCCTGCTTTGATGCAAATGACTGATGTATTAGAGGTCGGCCGATTATGATTTTTCAACGCCGATACCGATTTATTTGGTGGACCAAAAAAAAAAGGAGATACCGATTAATCGTCCGATTTCTTTTTAAATGTATTTATTTGTAATAATGACAATTACAACAATACTGAATAAACACTTATTTTAACCTAATATAATACATCAATAAAATCAATTTAGCCTCAAATAAATAATGAAACATGTTCAATTTGGTTTAGAAAGTAGAGAAGAAAGTAAAAGTGCAATATGTGCCATGTCAGAAAGCTAAAGTTTAAGTTCCTTGCTCAGAACATGAGAACATATGAAAGCTGGTGATTCCTTTTAACATGAGTCTTCAATATTCCCAGTTAAGAAGTTTTAGGTTGTAGTTATTATAGGAATTATAGGACTATTTCTCTCTATACCATTTGTATTTCATTAACCTTTGACTATTGGATGTTCTTATAGGCACTTTAGTATTGCCGCTCGAACCAGCAACATAACGACAACAGCCACCCATGCAAAGCAAGGGAAACAACCACTCCAAGTCTCAGAGCGAGTGACCTTTGAAATGCTATTAGCTAATTAGCTAACCATTTCACATCGGTTACACCAGCCTAATCTCGGGAATTGATAGGCTTGAAGTCATAAACAGCTGCTGGCAAACACACGAAAGTGCTGTTTGAATGAATGCTTACGAGCCTGCTGCTGCCTACCATCGCTCAGTCAGACTGCTCTATCAAATCATAGACTTAGTTATAACATGATACCACACAGAAATACGAGCCTTAGGTCATTAATATGGTCGAATCCGGAAACTATCATCTCGAAAACAAGAGGTTTATTCTTTCAGTGAAATACGGAACCGTTCCGTATTTTATCTAACGGGTGGCATCCCTAAGTCTAAATATTGCTGTTACATTGCACAACCTTCAATGTTATGTTATAATTACGTACAATTCTGGCAAATTAGTTCTCAACGAGCCAGGCGGCTGCATATACCCTGACTCTACGCGCAATGAACTCAAGAGAAGTGACACAATTTCACCTGGTTAATATTGCCTGCTAACCTGGATTTCTTTTAGCTAAATATGCAGGATTAAAAATATATACTTCTGTGTATTAATTTTAAGAAAGGCTTTGGTGTTTAAGTACACAAATGTGCACTGCATCGATTATATGCAACGCAGAACACGCTAGATAAACTAGTAATATCATCAACCATGTGTTATGACTAGTGATTATGATTGATTGATTGTTTTTTATAAGATAAGTTTAATGCTAGCTAGCAACTTACCTTGGCTTCTACTGGATTCGCGTAACAGGCAGGCTCCTCGTGGAGTGCAATGTCATCAGGTGGTTAGAGCGTTGGACTAGTTAACTGTAAGGTTGCAAGATTGAATCCCCGAGCTGACACGGTAAAAATGTTGTTCTGCCCCTGAACAGGCAGTTAACCCACTGTTCCTAGACCAGTTAACCCTCTGTTCCTAGACCAGTTAACCCACTGTTCCTAGACCAGTTAACCCACTGTTCCTAGACCAGTTAACCCACTGTTCCTAGACCAGTTAACCCCACTGTTCCTAGACCAGTTAACCCACTGTTCCTAGACCAGTTAACCCCACTGTTCCTAGACCAGTTAACCCACTGTTCCTAGACCAGTTAACCCACTGTTCCTAGACCAGTTAACCCACTGTTCCTAGACCAGTTAACCCACTGTTCCTAGACCAGTTAACCCACTGTTCCTAGACCAGTTAACCCACTGTTCCTAGACCAGTTAACCCACTGTTCCTAGACCAGTTAACCCACTGTTCCTAGACCAGTTAACCCCACTGTTCCTAGACCAGTTAACCCCACTGTTCCTAGACCAGTTAACCCACTGTTCCTAGACCAGTTAACCCCACTGTTCCTAGACCCACTGTTCCTAGACCAGTTAACCCCACTGTTCCTAGACCAGTTAACCCCACTGTTCCTAGACCAGTTAACCCACTGTTCCTAGACCAGTTAACCCCACTGTTCCTAGACCAGTTAACCCTCTGTTCCTAGACCAGTTAACCCTCTGTTCCTAGACCAGTTAACCCACTGTTCCTAGACCAGTTAACCCACTGTTCCTAGACCAGTTAACCCACTGTTCCTAGACCAGTTAACCCCACTGTTCCTAGACCAGTTAACCCACTGTTCCTAGACCAGTTAACCCCACTGTTCCTAGACCAGTTAACCCACTGTTCCTAGACCAGTTAACCCACTGTTCCTAGACCAGTTAACCCACTGTTCCTAGACCAGTTAACCCACTGTTCCTAGACCAGTTAACCCACTGTTCCTAGACCAGTTAACCCCACTGTTCCTAGACCAGTTAACCCACTGTTCCTAGACCAGTTAACCCACTGTTCCTAGACCAGTTAACCCACTGTTCCTAGACCAGTTAACCCACTGTTCCTAGACCAGTTAACCCACTGTTCCTAGACCAGTTAACCCACTGTTCCTAGACCAGTTAACCCACTGTTCCTAGACCAGTTAACCCACTGTTCCTAGACCAGTTAACCCCACTGTTCCTAGACCAGTTAACCCCACTGTTCCTAGACCAGTTAACCCACTGTTCCTAGACCAGTTAACCCCACTGTTCCTAGACCAGTTAACCCACTGTTCCTAGACCAGTTAACCCACTGTTCCTAGACCAGTTAACCCACTGTTCCTAGACCAGTTAACCCACTGTTCCTAGACCAGTTAACCCACTGTTCCTAGACCAGTTAACCCACTGTTCCTAGACCAGTTAACCCACTGTTCCTAGACCAGTTAACCCCACTGTTCCTAGACCAGTTAACCCACTGTTCCTAGACCAGTTAACCCACTGTTCCTAGACCAGTTAACCCACTGTTCCTAGACCAGTTAACCCACTGTTCCTAGACCAGTTAACCCACTGTTCCTAGACCAGTTAACCCCACTGTTCCTAGACCAGTTAACCCACTGTTCCTAGACCAGTTAACCCACTGTTCCTAGACCAGTTAACCCACTGTTCCTACCCCAGTTAACCCACTGTTCCTAGACCAGTTAACCCCACTGTTCCTAGACCAGTTAACCCACTGTTCCTAGACCAGTTAACCCCACTGTTCCTAGACCAGTTAACCCCACTGTTCCTAGACCAGTTAACCCACTGTTCCTAGACCAGTTAACCCACTGTTCCTAGACCAGTTAACCCCACTGTTCCTAGACCAGTTAACCCACTGTTCCTAGACCAGTTAACCCACTGTTCCTAGACCAGTTAACCCACTGTTCCTAGACCAGTTAAACCCACTGTTCCTAGACCAGTTAACCCACTGTTCCTAGACCAGTTAACCCACTGTTCCTAGACCAGTTAACCCACTGTTCCTAGACCAGTTAACCCACTGTTCCTAGACCAGTTAACCCTCTGTTCCTAGACCAGTTAACCCTCTGTTCCTAGACCAGTTAACCCACTGTTCCTAGACCAGTTAACCCACTGTTCCTAGACCAGTTAACCCCACTGTTCCTAGACCAGTTAACCCCACTGTTCCTAGACCAGTTAACCCCACTGTTCCTAGACCAGTTAACCCACTGTTCCTAGACCAGTTAACCCCACTGTTCCTAGACCAGTTAACCCACTGTTCCTAGACCAGTTAACCCACTGTTCCTAGACCGTCATTGAAAATAAGAATGTGTTCTTTAGACCAGACTTAACCCCCTAGTTAAACCAGGTTCAAATTACTGTTATAAAAAAAACATGTTTCCAGAAGTTACCCACTGTATTCAGACAATCCCACTTTTGTAGGCAAAATACTCCCAGCTCTATTGAAATGAGCTAAGACCAGACTAAGCACTGTTCCTCGCCAACAGACACAACATGGAAGGAGAACACTGTTTTAGCAGTAGGTTAACCAACCAAACCTGGTTCTCTGACCATGAATCTGTTCCTAGACCAATCAAACAGTAGTTCCTAACTAGTAACCCACTGTTCCTAGACCATCTTACCCAAAGCCAACCATCGGACACTTGTTTGCATTAACCCTTGTTTCCCAGAGTCAACCCTCAGGTACCATTTAACCCTCTGTTCCTAGACCAGTTCGGGTTAGATGAGTTAACCCACTGTTCCTAGACCAGTTAACCCAGTGTTCCTAGGACCAGTTAACCCACTGTTAGGATGACCAGTTAACCCGGGTTAGGATGAGAGAGTTAACCGGGTTAGGATAGAGAGAGTTAACCCGGGTTAGGATGAGACCAGTTAACCCACTCGGGTTAGGAGACCAGTTAAGTCACTGTTCCTAGACCAGAGTTAACCCGGGTTAGGATGAGACCAGTTAACCCGGGTTAGGATAGACCAGTTAACCCGGGTTAGGATGAGTTAGAGAGAGTGGTTAGGATGAGTTAACCCCACTGTTCCTAGTCGGGTTAAGGATGAGAGCGAGACCAGTTAGGATGAGAGCGAGAGTCGGGTTAAGGATGAGAGAGTCGGGTTAGGATGAGACCAGTTAACCCCACGGGTTAGGATGAGTTAGACCCGGGTTAGGAGAGAGTTAACCCCAGGGTTAGGATGAGAGAGAGAGTAGGGTTAGGATGAGAGAGAGAGTAGGGTTAGGATGAGAGAGAGAGTAGGGTTAGGATGAGAGAGAGTAGGGTTAGGATGAGAGAGAGAGTAGGGTTAGGATGAGAGAGAGAGTCGGGTTAGGATGAGAGAGAGAGTAGGGTTAGGATGAGAGAGAGAGTAGGGTTAGGATGAGAGAGAGTCGGGTTAGGATGAGAGAGAGAGTCGGGTTAGGATGAGAGCGAGAGAGTAGGGTTAGGATGAGAGAGAGAGTAGGGTTAGGATGAGAGAGAGAGAGTAGGGTTAGGATGAGAGCGAGAGAGTAGGGTTAGGATGAGAGAGAGAGTAGGGTTAGGATGAGAGAGAGAGTAGGGTTAGGATGAGAGAGAGAGTAGGGTTAGGATGAGAGAGAGAGTAGGGTTAGGATGAGAGAGAGAGTAGGGTTAGGATGAGAGAGAGAGTAGGGTTAGGATGAGAGCGAGAGAGTAGGGTTAGGATGAGAGGAGAGAGTAGGGTTAGGATGAGAGAGAGAGAGTAGGGTTAGGATGAGAGAGAGAGTAGGGTTAGGATGAGAGAGAGAGAGAGTAGGGTTAGGATGAGAGAGAGAGAGTAGGGTTAGGATGAGAGGGAGAGAGTAGGGTTAGGATGAGAGGGAGAGAGTAGGGTTAGGATGAGAGGGAGAGAGTAGGGTTAGGATGAGAGGGAGAGAGTAGGGTTAGGATGAGAGAGAGAGAGTAGGGTTAGGATGAGAGAGAGAGAGTAGGGTTAGGATGAGAGGGAGAGAGTAGGGTTAGGATGAGAGGGAGAGAGTAGGGTTAGGATGAGAGGGAGAGAGTAGGGTTAGGATGAGAGTAGGGTTAGGAAGAGAGAGAGCGTAGGGTTAGAAAGAGAGAGCGTAGGGTTAGAAAGAGAGAGCGTAGGGTTAGGAAGAGAGAGAGCGTAGGGTTAGGATGAGAGAGAGCGTAGGGTTAGGATGAGAGAGAGAGAGTAGGGTTAGGATGAGAGAGAGCGTAGGGTTAGGATGAGAGAGAGAGTAGGGTTAGGATGAGAGAGAGGGAGAGTAGGGTTAGGAAGAGAGAGAGCGTAGGGTTAGGATGAGAGAGAGCGTAGGGTTAGGATGAGAGAGCGTAGGGTTAGGATGAGAGAGAGAGAATGGGGTTAGGATGAGAGAGAGAGAGTGGGGTTAGGATGAGAGAGAGCGCAGGGTTAGAAAGAGAGAGAGCGCAGGGTTAGAAAGAGAGAGCGCAGGGTTAGAAAGAGAGAGAGCGCAGGGTTAGAAAGAGAGAGAGCGTAGGGTTAGAAAGAGAGAGAGCGCAGGGTTAGGAAGAGAGAGAGCGTAGGGTTAGGAAGAGAGAGAGCGTAGGGTTAGAAAGAGAGAGAGCGCAGGGTTAGAAAGAGAGAGAGCGTAGGGTTAGAAAGAGGGAGAGCGCAGGGTTAGAAAGAGAGAGAGCGTAGGGTTAGGAAGAGAGAGAATTTCTGATTCTGTGCTAATTATTTGTGCATGCTTCAGTCAAGCAGAAACGAAGTGGGATGCAGCTGTCTGGTCAGCTGGGTCACACATTGTTTAGGCATACAACTTGGCAACGAAAGGGGTGAAGTGGTGGAATGGTGAGAAGCAAAACCCGTGCCTCCTTTCTAAAAGGGAGGTTCAGTAAGGTCTTGTTTAGCCTGCCATATTTGTTGAATATAACTTAATATTCACAATATTGTTTATTTAGGTTAATGAAGTAGCATTGCTTTTGCATGTAAATTAAGAGTATCCTAAATTGACAAAAAGACAAACAAATGAATTCCCCTTCCCTTGTTCTGTTGGCTTCTGCCAGTGCCCCGGAACTCTGTCAGTGCCCCGGAACTCTGTCAGTGCCCCGGAACTCTGTCAGTGCCCCGGAACTCTGTCAGTGCCCCGGAACTCTGTCAGTGCCCCGGAACTCTGTCAGTGCCCCGAAACTCTGTCAGTGCCCCGAAACTCTGTCAGTGCCCCGAAACTCTGTCAGTGCCCCGGAACTCTGTCTGTGCCCTGGACTGTATTCATTGTTTGAAAAGCCATGCTGCGTTGTAATGCTTTAAATCCCCTCCATGGCCATAGACCAGGCCTGTGCGGTAATACATGAGTATTTTTAGCTTTTACTTCCCCCTTTCACACCCATTATCATAGCCAATAATAATGCCCACAGACTCGGGCCTAGTCAGATCTCAGGCCGATGGGAACCGGTTGTTCATGCCAGGAATCTGGAGCCTATTTTTGGGTTGAGCCCTCGGTGTCATCGAGCCTGTTGTAGATCTATAATGATCTGTTATGAGAGGTTTTAATGGAAGTCTCCTTATGTCATATAATGTTATGTCTAGGTAATGGTAAAGTAATGTTGTTGTGATGTTGACTTTAGAACTCTTCCTCTAAAGGGAGAGTTCACCCAAATTCCAAAATTACACGTTGGATTCTTTACCCTGTCAGCAGGACAAGTTATGATGCACTGTTTCCACATGCTAATGGTTTTGTTTCCCTGGTCACCGTTTCCACATGCTAATGGTTTTGTTTCCCTGGCACTGTTTCCACATGCTAATGGTTTTGTTTCCCTGGTCACTGTTTCCACATGCTAATGGTTTTGTTTCCCTGGCACTGTTTCCACATGCTAATGGTTTTGTTTCCCTCTACTGTTTCCACATGCTAATGGTTTTGTTTCCTTGGCACTGTTTCCACATGCTAATGGTTTTGTTTCCTTGGCACTGTTTCCACATGCTAATGGTTTTGTTTCCCTCTACTGTTTCCACATGCTAATGGTTTTGTTTCCCTGGTCACTGTTTCCACATGCTAATGTGTTTGTTTCCCTGGTCACTGTTTCCACATGCTAATGGTTTTGTTTCCCTCTACTGTTTCCACATGCGAATGGTTTTGTTTCCCTGGTACTGTTTCCACATGCGAATGGTTTTGTTTCCCTGGCACTGTTTCCACATGCTAATGGTTTTGTTTCCCTCTACTGTTTCCACATGCTAATGGTTTTGTTTCCCTGGCACTGTTTCCACATGCTAATGGTTTTGTTTCCCTCTACTGTTTCCACATGCTAATGGTTTTGTTTCCTTGGCACTGTTTCCACATGCTAATGGTTTTGTTTCCTTGGCACTGTTTCCACATGCTAATGGTTTTGTTTCCCTGGCACTGTTTCCACATGCTAATGGTTTTGTGTCCCTGGTACTGTTTCCACATGCTAATGGTTTTGTTTCCCTGGTACTGTTTCCACATGCTAATGTTTTTGTTTCCCTGGTCACTGTTTCCACATGCTAATGGTTTTGTTTCCCTCTACTGTTTCCACATGCTAATGTTTTTGTTTCCCTGGTCACTGTTTCCACATGCTAATGGTTTTGTTTCCCTCTACTGTTTCCACATGCTAATGGTTTTGTTTCCCTGGTACTGTTTCCACATGCTAATGGTTTTGTTTCCCTGGTACTGTTTCCACATGCGAATGGTTTTGTTTCCCTGTTACTGTTTCCACATGCTAATGGTTTTGTTTCCCTCTACTGTTTCCACATGCTAATGGTTTTGTTTCCCTGGCACTGTTTCCACATGCTAATGGTTTTGTTTCCCTCTACTGTTTCCACATGCTAATGGTTTTGTTTCCCTGTCACTGTTTCCACATGCTAATGGTTTTGTTTCCCTGTCACTGTTTCCACATGCTAATGGTTTTGTTTCCCTGGCACTGTTTCCACATGCTAATGGTTTTGTTTCCCTGGCACTGTTTCCACATGCTAATGGTTTTGTTTCCCTCTACTGTTTCCACATGCTAATGGTTTTGTTTCCTTGGCACTGTTTCCACATGCTAATGGTTTTGTTTCCTTGGCACTGTTTCCACATGCTAATGGTTTTGTTTCCCTCTACTGTTTCCACATGCTAATGGTTTTGTTTCCTTGTCACTGTTTCCACATGCTAATGTTTTTGTTTCCCTCTACTGTTTCCACATGCTAATGGTTTTGTTTCCTTGGCACTGTTTCCACATGCTAATGGTTTTGTTTCCTTGGCACTGTTTCCACATGCTAATGGTTTTGTTTCCCTGGTACTGTTTCCACATGCTAATGGTTTTGTTTCCCTCTACTGTTTCCACATGCAAATGGTTTTGTTTCCTTGGCACTGTTTCCACATGCTAATCGTTTTGTTTCCCTGGTACTGTTTCCACATGCTAATAGTTTTGTTTCCCTGGTCACTGTTTCCACATGCTAATGGTTTTGTTTCCTTGGCACTGTTTCCACATGCTAATGGTTTTGTTTCCCTCTACTGTTTCCACATGCTAATGGTTTTGTTTCCTTGGCACTGTTTCCACATGCTAATGGTTTTGTTTCCTTGGCACTGTTTCCACATGCTAATGGTTTTGTTTCCCTCTACTGTTTCCACATGCTAATGGTTTTGTTTCCTTGGCACTGTTTCCACATGCTAATGGTTTTGTTTCCCTCTACTGTTTCCACATGCTAATGGTTTTGTTTCCTTGGCACTGTTTCCACATGCTAATGGTTTTGTTTCCTTGTCACTGTTTCCACATGCTAATGGTTTTGTTTCCCTGGCACTGTTTCCACATGCTAATGGTTTTGTTTCCTTGGCACTGTTTCCACATGCTAATTGTTTTGTTTCCCTGGTACTGTTTCCACATGCTAATGGTTTTGTTTCCCTGGTACTGTTTCCACATGCTAATGGTTTTGTTTCCCTGGTCACTGTTTCCACATGCTAATGGTTTTGTTTCCCTCTACTGTTTCCACATGCTAATGGTTTTGTTTCCCTCTACTGTTTCCACATGCTAATGGTTTTTCCACATGCGAATGGTTTTGTTTCCCTGGTCACTGTTTCCACATGCTAATGGTTTTGTTTCCCTGGTCACTGTTTCCACATGCTAATGGTTTTGTTTCCTTTTCACTGTTTCCACATGCTAATGGTTTTGTTTCCCTGGCACTGTCTCCACATGCTAATGGTTTTGTTTCCTTGGCACTGTTTCCACATGCTAATGGTTTTGTTTCCCTGGTACTGTTTCCACATGCTAATGGTTTTGTTTCCTTGTCACTGTTTCCACATGCTAATGGTTTTGTTTCCCTGGCACTGTTTCCACATGCTAATGGTTTTGTTTCCTTGCACTGTTTCCACATGCTAATGGTTTTGTTTCCCTCTACTGTTTCCACATGCTAATGGTTTTGTTTCCCTGGTCACTGTTTCCACATGCTAATGGTTTTGTTTCCCTCTACTGTTTCCACATGCTAATGGTTTTGTTTCCCTCTACTGTTTCCACATGCTAATGGTTTTGTTTCCCTCTACTGTTTCCACATGCTAATGGTTTTGTTTCCTTTTCACTGTTTCCACATGCTAATGGTTTTGTTTCCCTGGCACTGTTTCCACATGCTAATGGTTTTGTTTCCTTGGCACTGTTTCCACATGCTAATGGTTTTGTTTCCCTGGTCACTGTTTCCACATGCTAATGGTTTTGTTTCCCTCTACTGTTTCCACATGCTAATGGTTTTGTTTCCCTGGTACTGTTTCCACATGCTAATGGTTTTGTTTCCCTGGGTACTGTTTCCACATGCTAATGGTTTTGTTTCCCTGGGTACTGTTTCCACATGCTAATGGTTTTGTTTCCCTGGTCACTGTTTCCACATGCTAATGGTTTTGTTTACCTCTACTGTTTCCACATGCTAATGGTTTTGTTTCCCTCTACTGTTTCCACATGCTAATGGTTTTGTTTCCCTGGTCACTGTTTCCACATGCTAATGGTTTTGTTTACCTCTACTGTTTCCACATGCTAATGGTTTTGTTTCCCTCTACTGTTTCCACATGCTAATGGTTTTGTTTCCCTCTACTGTTTCCACATGCTAATGGTTTTGTTTCCCTGTTCACTGTTTCCACATGCTAATGGTTTTGTTTCCCTGTTTACTGTTTCCACATGCTAATGGTTTTGTTTCCCTGGTCACTGTTTCCACATGCTAATGGTTTTGTTTCCCTCTACTGTTTCCACATGCTAATGTTTTAGCATTTGTAGCACACATATCATTTAAGTTATGAGACCAATATTAGCGGGGGGTTTTTCACATGTCCAAATTAACTGAAAATATCTCAAATTCATTGTGAAGCTCAACCCAGTTGCTTATCGGCGTTTTGAACATGTGTGGAAAAAGTCTGATATTTGTGCCACAAAATGCTAAAATGTTTGCACAGTGTTAGGGAAACTAAACCAAAGCATGGATTTCTGTCACACCTTGTCCAAAGACAACGTACAGGGTGAGGAAACCATTGTCATGTTGTAATTTGGGTTTGCCTTTTAATTGGCTATTTGGATGCACATATTAACTATTTTGTTGTTTCCTCTCCTTTAATGAACTGTCGATAAAAATGGCCACTGACCCTCTCCTCTTTCTCCTGCACTGACCCTCTCCTCTCTCCTCTCTCTCCAGGAGCACTGACTCTATGGACCACTGCTTGCTTTCTGGACCACTGACCCTCTCCTCTCTCCAGGACCTTAACCCTCTCCTCTTTCCTGACCACAGACCCTCTCTCTCTCCTGGACCACTGACCCTCTCCTCTTTCTCCTGGAGTACTGACCCTCTCCACTCTCCTCTCTCTCCAGGAGCACTTACCAAGGTGAAGGAGTCCCAGAAGCACGTTGAGGAAGGCAAGATGGACGCTCCCCAGGCGGACGGCGTCAACGAGCGCTGTAACATCATCTCCTTCGCCACGCTGGCAGAGATCCAGCACTTCCACCAGGTCAGGGTGAGGGACTTCAAGGCCCAGATGCAGCAGTATCTAACCGAGCAGATTGGCTTCTTCCAGAAGATCACCGGAAAGCTGGAGGAGGCCCTACAGAAGTATGACAACGCTTAGTCTCCCCCCTCTACTCTAAGGGACACCTCTGATTGGTCTAAATCCGATTGACCACGTTCTGATTGGTCGAGATCTCATATCCGAACCCCCCCCTTCCCCGATTAGTCCAGAAATGACCCTTGACCTCCCTCAGTCGGCCAATCATTGAAGCCCCAGGTGGACATTACCTTCAACTGCCAAACAGCAATACAATCCACTGTGAGAAGACACAGACAACACTGAGCGACCTGGATAGTCCCCTGAAGGCTGGATGTTGATCCCATCCCTACTGTTTAAATGGGTTTTAATGCAGTGTTGTTTTTCCTGGATCAAAATGGGGCTTGGGTGGTGGGTGTGGCAGGGGCGTGGCCATGAGCGTGACAAAATGTATCTGTTTTAAAGCTAATCTCCTGCAATTCTACACATTTTGCCATGTGGCTGAGAGAACATTAGCAGTTTTTTTTAAAGCTTATATCTATAATTCTACACATTTTGCCATGTGACTGAGAGAACATTTGCAGTTTTTTAAAGCTTATATCCTATAATTCTACACATTTTGCCATGTGGCTGAGAGAACATTAGCAGTTTTTTAAAGCTTATATCTATAATTCTACACATTTTGCCATGTGACTGAGAGAACATTTGCAGTTTTTTAAAGCTTATATCCTATAATTCTACACATTTTGCCATGTGGCTGAGAGAACATTTGCATTTTTTTTAAAGCTTATATCCTGTAATTCTACACATTTTGCCATGTGGCTGAGGGAACATTTGCAGTTTTTTAAAGCTTATATCCTATAATTCTACACATTTTGCCATGTGGTTTATGCTGTCTGAGTGACTCAAACATTCTAATGAAATTAATGGGGGCACCATGCCATGACAAATATTCCTGAATGCATCATTTTTTAAATTTTAGATTCTCCCTGACAGTCTGGCTTTTGTTATGGTGATTGTTACTTTTTAAGAGGCTGTTATTTAAGAAATAAATACATATATATTAGTTTTTCTACATACTTTATATCTTGTTTTAGTCGTTTTAAGTTTACACTGAAAAATGTTTTTCCATATTTTTATTTTATTTTACTGTTTGGACATAGACGGTCCGAAAACAACACTGAGGCAGCAGACAGCCCAATGCTTTTCTATGTAGAGAAAACACTGAGGCAGCAGACAGCCCAATGCTTTTCTATGTAGAGAAAACACTGAGGCAGCAGACAGCCCAATGCTTTTCTATGTAGAGAAAACACTGAGGCAGCAGACAGCCCAATGCTTTTCTATGTAGAGAAAACACTGAGGCAGCAGACAGCCCAATGCTTTTCTATGTAGAGAAAACACTGAGGCAGCAGACAGCCCAATGCTTTTCTATGTAGAGAAAACACTGAGGCAGCGGACAGCCCAATGCTTTTCTATGTAGAGAAAACACTGAGGCAGCGGACAGCCCAATGCTTTTCTATGGAGAGAAAACACTGAGGCAGCAGACAGCCCAATGCTTTTCTATGGAGAGAAAACACTGAGGCGGTTTAGGAGGTGAGCCACTCAGACGTGAGACTACAGAAGCGGAAGGTCGTTAAAGCTTCTCTTTTTGTTTTTGATCGACAATGAGGCAAGCCTTCGGTTGGTTGTAAAGTGTTGATTTTACCGAGGGCTATCCTCGTCGCGATTTGGTTTGGTAGGTGTCCGTAGTCCAGCGAGTGGGTGGACGATTAAAATACCCTCTCCTGTAAACTTATTATTCCCTACTGCTGCTTGTAGCTACACGGGAAGGTATCTTAACCTTGTAGATCACACTATGTCCACTAAACCTGTTTTAAACAACGTGACTGGTTATTAAGATGGAGTCCCATAAAGGGACAGTGATTTGTTCAGAGGGGGGAGTCTCTACCGTTAGTGGCTTTAAACCGTTACAATGCTGCCTTCTGCTATAACACTTGAGCTCCTCATAGTGTGTGTGTGTCCCAAATGTCTTCATACTTCCTAGTATATAGTGCATTACTTTTGACCAGAGCCCCTATGCGTAGTGTGCTATATAGGGGAATAGTGTTTCCATTTGGGACATGTTGACACACACAGACTCCTAGCAGACCAGACAACCGGACTTGTGCCTTCTTTTCTTTTTTTTTGGATTGTCTCTCTCTGATGAAACATTATTTTAATTTTCTTTAAAAAATAATTTCTATAAAGGTTTATGTAATATAAATATATTCTCATATTTAGTTTTTAAGATGCTTGTTTGTTGCAAATATTATAGAAAGATTATCAAGGACCACGCGATGCTTTTGGACTTGTGTTTTGTTGGAGTTGAGAGAAGTGCCCAGCCGATGGGGAGCAGAGTCCGTCTGGACTGCTTGGAGTGCTGACCTCGATGATTCTCCCTTCAGAGACTGAAGTCTGATTCAGGGGCGTCAATGTAGAGAGAACATCCCACCGACACTGCGCTCGGTGGGATAACCTGTTCTGTTCTTACTGCAGGCTTGGATTCCATTCAGTGGATATCATGGGACCATGAACTCTGCCTGCTTAAAGGTTCAGAGCCTTGGAACGCAAAGGAACATGTCTCAGACTGAAATGGACTGGACAGCCGGCTTGGACTGAAATGGACTGGACAGTCGGCTCAGACTGAAATGGACTGGACAGTCGGCTCAGACTGAAATGGATTAACACAGACTGAAATGGACTGGAATGTCGGCTCAGACTGAAATGGATTAACACAGACTGAAATGGACTGGACTGTCGGCTCGGACTGAAATGGATTAACACAGACTGAAATGGACTGGACTGTCAGCTCGGACTGAAATGGACTGGACTGTCGGCTCAGACTGAAATGGACTGGACTGTCGGCTCGGACTGAAATGGATTAACACAGACTGAAATGGACTAGACTGTCGGCTCAGACTGAAATGGACTGGACTGTCGGCTCAGACTGAAATGGACTGGACAGTCGGCTCAGACTGAAACTAAACTGGACATTTTAGCCCTCCCTGAAATTATAACGTTATTTTTTAAAAATGACTTTAAATATTATTCTTGCACAATGTTATTTTTTTTTACTTTTTTTTTTTTTTTACTGTTGATGGATGTCAGTCTGTCAGTCAGACTGGTTGATGGGTGGACATCTTTCCTCTCCTGTTATTAATTGTCTACTGATCCTAGTACAGATCTGGACACCTCAGCCAGCCTGACTCTCCTGTTATTTCAACTTATGTGCCAGTTTTCGTGTCGAGTCAGAGACTAAATAAACTACATAAACTCCTCCACGTATCTCATTTGTACATGTCTGCCGTCACATTGTGATGTTTCTGCTCAGGGACTCCCAGTGGTCTTGTCTGGTCCGAAAGGGTTCATTTCTCCCTGCTTCTTCACACGTAATCTAACTAGTCCGACGTAGGCTACACTGATCTGATGACAGACCTGCAGGCAGGATCAGGATCAGGATCAGGCTCGGGATCAGGATCAGGCTCGGGATCAGGATCAGGCTTAGGATCAGGATCAGGCTCGGGATCAGGATCAGGCTTAGGATCAGGATCAGGCTCGGGATCAGGATCAGGCTTACGATCAGGATCAGGCTTAGGATCAGGATCAGGCTTAGGATCAGGATCAGGCTCGGGATCAGGCTTAGGATCAGGCTTAGGATCAGGATCAGGCTTAGGATCAGGCTCGGGATCAGGCTTAGGATCAGGCTCAGGATCAGGCTTAGGATCAGGCTTAGGATCAGGCTTAGGATCAGGCTCGGGATCAGGCTTAGGATCAGGCTCGGGATCAGGCTTAGGATCAGGATCAGGCTCGGGATCAGGCTTAGGATCAGGCTCGGGATCAGGATCAGGCTTAGGATCAGGCTCGGGATCAGGCTCGGGATCAGGCTCAGGATCAGGCTCGGGATCAGGATCAGGCTCAGGATCAGGCTCAGGATCAGGCTAGCCATCAGATGCTCATGTCCAGTGTTTTAAAGGTGCCAGAGAAGATGACAAGGTACATCCTCCAAACAGCCAACTTCAACAGCTTTTCACTGAATGTGACGGAAGATTTGAGTGGTACTTATTTAAGAGTGTGTTGTTTGATTGAACATCCATCATCCCTGAGAAATCCTATTAATCCCTGAGTCTGTACTGGGGAGAGAGAAAAAAGTTTTGTCACGGACAAATTTGCTGTGGGAAAAAAATACATCTCAGCCTTGTCTTGGAATGGAGAAAGATAGAGATAGATAGATATTTGGAGAAAGGAAGGAAGTGTGTTTTGTTTGGGTTGGAGGAGAATCCATGCGTGAAGGATGTGGTGGTGGTGGTGGTGGTGGGTGATGGCAGCAGGATCTGAGACAGTCCTTTCAGCTCTTCTGGACATTAACTGGGTTAGTGGTAGGGCTCTGTTAATGTGTACAACACTGTCAGACAGACGAGACTTCCCCCTGCCTTCTCCTTGACCTCCTGTAAATGAAATACTTTACTGTCCTATGAAAATTGTTTCCAGATACCTGTTCCACAAAAAAAAAAAAAACACACAAAAAGTAAAACTGCTGTAATCAGAGCTTAGTCTGGCTCTGAGGGCTGTTTGCTATTGTCAAGACTGGACAGCAAAGGTGACCATGTGTTCAGTTCTTGACGGAATGCTAACGGGTTGACTCAACATGTTGATGTAGTAAAATGTTTGCGTGAAAGAAGGGTCTATACTGATACTGTGGCCTTCCGTTTGGATTGTAACATGAACCCAGTGTCTGAAGGAATGGCTAAACGTTGTTGTTGTTGTTGCAAAAGGTTTTGCTATTGTGTGCCTTAATGAATACAACCCTGGGTTCCTAGATCTGCCAATTCTGTGTCCAGGGTCCCTGGATTGAGGGTAGTGATAGTTCCCAGAATGTTCCTAGATCTGTCCAGGGTAACCTCCTGTGAGGCTAGCGGCCCATCAAAGAGCAGCAGAGGCTCAACAGACAGGCAGTAATTGAAAACAGACCAGAGCCTGTTTCCATGAGGAATCTGCTGTGTACAAGCTCCTCACATTCCAGCAGAATGAACTCTGCAGAAAGAGAAGGGGGGAAAAAAAGCACTTCTTTTTCATAAGACTGAGGCATGAACTGTGATGTTTTGGTCCTGACCTGGTATTCATTTGTATTGTAAGATTGTATCGGTATCAGATTATCTGTTGTCAGTTTGCTTGTTAGTGAGAAGAAAGAAAAAAAGTTGAATCTTGAAGTGACAAAAGCATGGATTAGCTTTCTGTATCATTTTTTTTTGGACAAGTTTACGATTTTTTGCAATGTTACGAAGATGGGTGGGGAGGGGGAGCTGCTCTTGAAATATTTTTGATATGTTCGTCAAAAGAAGAGATCAGGGTGCAGAGTAACTCCGAGGTCCTTCAGTTTTATTTGAGACGACTGTACAACCATCGAGATTCATTGTCAGATCCGACAGCAAATAAAAAAAAATTATCCGGACATAGAACTAGCATATCTGTTTTGCACGAGTTTAAAAGTAAAGAAATTGCCACCATCCACTTATGTCTGAAATACAGGCTTCCAGGGTAGGCATTTTTGGGGCTTCACCATGTTTCATGGAAATGTACAGGTGTGTTTTGTCTGCATAGCAGTGACAGTTGGCATTTTGTTTCCGAATGACATCACCAGGAGGTAGAATATATAGTGAAAACAATAGGGGTCCTAAAACAGAACCTTGAGGAACATCGGAACTTACAATTGATTTGTCACAGGACAAACCATCCAGAGACAAACTGATACCTTTCAGACACATAAGATATAAACCAGGCCAGAACTATCTAAACCAGGCCAGAACTTAGACCAATTAGGGTTTCCAGTCTCTCCAAGAAATGTGATGAACGATGGTTTCGAAAGCGGTACTAAGGTCTAGGAGCACGAGGACAGACTCAGACTCAGAGTCTGACGCCATTAAAAGGTCATTTTACCACCTTCACAAGTGTTGTCTCAGTAGTATGATCGGGGTTTAAAACTTGGAGCATTTCATAAACATTATT
Source organism: Oncorhynchus keta (assembly GCF_023373465.1). Taxonomy (NCBI): domain Eukaryota; kingdom Metazoa; phylum Chordata; class Actinopteri; order Salmoniformes; family Salmonidae; genus Oncorhynchus; species Oncorhynchus keta. The sequence goes on along the minus strand of NC_068445.1, from coordinate 44,863,073 downwards.
TGTCTTCAAGAAGCAACATCTTAAAAATATATATATATGATAATAGAGACATGTGAGATTCGAATATAGGCCGAGTAGTTTGAAAAACGAATTCATGTGTCAGGTTGGGCTTTTTCAGGAGAGGCTTTATTACTGGCACGTTTAGTGAGTTTAGTACACATCCGGAGGATAGGGAGCCGTTTATTATGTTCAACACAGGAGGGCCAAGCAGAGGAAGTAGCTCTTTTAGTAGTTTAGTTGGAATAGGGCCCAGTAGACAGGAAGGTTTAGAGGCCATCTTGAGGACATATTGTAGACATGTTATTGACGTAACAATAGGACATGTTGACATAACAATAGGACATGTTGACATAACAATAGGACATGTTATTGACGTAACAATAGGACATGTTGACATAACAATAGGACATGTTGACATAACAATAGGACATGTTATTGACGTAACAATAGGACATGTTGACATAACAATAGGACATGTTATTGACGTAACAATAGGACATGTTGACATAACAATAGGACATGTTGTTGACGTAACAATAGGACATGTTGACATAACAATAGGACATGTTATTGACGTAACAATAGGACATGTTATTGACGTAACAATAGGACATGTTGACATAACAATAGGACATGTTGACATAACAATAGGACATGTTATTGACGTAACAATAGGACATGTTGACGTAACAATAGGACATGTTATTGACGTAACAATAGGACATGTTGTTGACATAACAATAGGACATGTTATTGATGTAACAATAGGACATGTTGACATAACAATAGGACATGTTATTGGCATAACAATAGGACATGTTATTGACGTAACAATAGGACATGTTGTTGACATAACAATAGGACATGTTATTGACGTAACATAGTCAAATAATGAACATCCAATCACATTCACCGTTACTCATCCAATCACATTAACCGTTACTCATCCAATCACATTAACCGTTACTCATCCAATCACATTAACCGTTACTCATCCAATCACATTAACCGTTACTCATCCAATCACATTAACCGTTACTCATCCAATCACATTAACCGTTAGTCTCTCGCAGGAAACCTTCACTGGTAGCGGAGTGAGTTATTCACAATTTTTGATGAACAAATAAGGTTTTATATGTAAGATGGTTAAATAAAGAGCAAAATTATAGATTATTATTATATTATTTGTGCCCTGCTCCTATAAGAGCTCCTTGTCACTTCCTACGAGCCGGGTTGTGACAAAAACTCTGTTTATTAAACATGTCGTATAGTGTGTGTGGTCAGGCTTACAATGATGGCAAATACAAAACAACAATTTGAGAGTGAGCTGACCCTGGAGGGGTACAGGTGACCCTGGAGGGGGTACAGCTGACCCTGGTGTTAGAGGGGGTACAGTTGACCCTGGAGGGGGTACAGTTGACCCTGGAGGGGGTACAGATGACCCTGGAGGGGGTACAGCTGACCCTGGAGGGGGTACAGCTGACCCTGGAGGGGGTACAGTTGACCCTGGAGGGGGTACAGTTGACCCTGGAGGGGGTACAGTTGACCCCGGAGGGGGTACAGCTGACCCCGGAGGGGGTACAGCTGACCCTGGAGGGGGTACAGTTGACCCTGGAGGGGGTACAGTTGACCCTGGTGCTAGAGGGGGTACAGCTGACCCTGGAGGGGGTACAGCTGACCCTGGTGCTAGAGGGGGTACAGAAGACCCTGGTGCTAGAGGGGGTACAGTTGACCCTGGTGCTAGAGGGGGTACAGTTGACCCTGGTGCTAGAGGGGGTACAGTTGACCCTGGTGCTAGAGGGGGTACAGCTGACCCTGGTGCTAGAGGGGGTACAGGTGACCCTGGTGCTAGAGGGGGTACAGCTGACCCTGGTGCTAGAGGGGGTACAGCTGACCCTGTAGGGGGTACAGTTGACCCTGGTGCTAGAGGGGGTACAGTTGACCCTGGAGGGGGTACAGATGACCCTGGAGGGGGTACAGCTGACCCTGGAGGGGGTACAGCTGACCCTGGTGTTAGAGGGGGTACAGTTGACCCTGGAGGGGGTACAGTTGACCCTGGAGGGGGTACAGCTGACCCTGGAGGGGGTACAGCTGACCCTGGAGGGGGTACAGTTGACCCTGGAGGGGGTACAGCTGACCCTGGAGGGGGTACAGTTGACCCTGGAGGGGGTACAGCTGACCCTGGAGGGGGTACAGCTGACCCTGGAGGGGGTACAGTTGACCCTGGAGGGGGTACAGCTGACCCTGGAGGGGGTACAGTTGACCCTGGAGGGGGGTGACCCTAGAGGGGGTACAGCTGACCCTGGAGGGGGTACAGTTGACCCTGGAGGGGGTACAGCTGACCCTGGTGCTAGAGGGGGTACAGCTGACCCTGGAGGGGGTACAGTTGACCCTGGTGCTAGAGGGGGTACAGTTGACCCTGGTGCTAGAGGGGGGTACAGTTGACCCTGGTGCTAGAGGGGGTACAGCTGACCCTGGTGCTACAGAGGGGGTACAGCTGACCCTGGTGCTAGAGGGGGTACAGTACAGCTGACCCTGGTGCTAGAGGGGGTACAGCTGACCCTGGTGCTAGAGGGGGTACAGCTGACCCTGGTGCTAGAGGGGGTACAGGGGTACAGCTGACCCTGGTGCTAGAGGGGTTGACCCTGGTGCTAGAGGGGGTACAGATGACCCTGGTGCTAGAGGGGGTACAGTTGACCCTGGTGCTAGAGGGGTACAGCTGACCCTGGTGCTAGAGGGGTACAGCTGACCCTGGTGCTAGAGGGGGTACAGCTGACCCTGGTGCTAGAGGGGTACAGCTGACCCTGGTGCTAGAGGGGGGTACAGCTGACCCTGGTGCTAGAGGGGGTACAGCTGACCCTGGTGCTAGAGGGGGTACAGTTGACCCTGGTGCTAGAGGGGGTACAGTTGACCCTGGTGCTAGAGGGGGTACAGTTGACCCTGGTGCTAGAGGGGTACAGCTGACCCTGGTGCTAGAGGGGGTACAGATGACCCTGGTGCTAGAGGGGGTACAGCTGACCCTGGTGCTAGAGGGGTACAGCTGACCCTGGTGCTAGAGGGGGTACAGCTGACCCTGGAGGGGGTACAGCTGACCCTGGTGCTAGAGGGGGTACAGCTGACCCTGGTGCTAGAGGGGGTACAGCTGACCCTGGTGCTAGAGGGGGTACAGTTGACCTTGGAGGGGGTACAGCTGACCCTGGTGCTGGAGGGGGTACAGCTGACCCTGGTGCTAGAGGGGCTACAGCTGACCCTGGTGCTAGAGGGGGTACAGCTGACCCTGGTGCTAGAGGGGACACAGTTGACCCTGGTGCTAGAGGGGGTACAGCTGACCCTGGTGCTAGAGGGGGTACAGTTGACCCTGGTGCTAGAGGGGACACAGTTGACCCTGGTGCTAGAGGGGGTACAGCTGACCCTGGTGCTAGAGGGGGTACAGCTGACCCTGGTGCTAGAGGGGTACAGCTGACCCTGGTGCTAGAGGGGTACAGCTGACCCTGGTGCTAGAGGGGTACAGATGACCCTGGTGCTAGAGGGGGTACAGCTGACCCTGGTGCTAGAGGGGGTACAGCTGACCCTGGTGCTAGAGGGGGTACAGCTGACCCTGGTGCTAGAGGGGGTACAGCTGACCCTGGTGCTAGAGGGGGTACAGTTGACCCTGGTGCTAGAGGGGGTACAGTTGACCCTGGTGCTAGAGGGGGTACAGCTGACTCTGGTGCTAGAGAGGGTACAGTTGACCCTGGTGCTAGAGGGGGTACAGATGACCCTGGTGCTAGAGGGGGTACAGCTGACTCTGGTGCTAGAGGGGGTACAGCTGACCCTGGCGCTAGAGGGGGTACAGTTGACCCTGGCACTAGAGGGGGTACAGTTGACCCTGGCGCTAGAGGGGGTACAGTTGACCCTGGTGCTAGAGGGGGTACAGCTGACCCTGGTGCTGGAGGGGGTACAGATGACCCTGGTGCTAGAGGGGGTACAGTTGACCCTGGTGCTAGAGGGGTACAGCTGACCCTGGTGCTAGAGGGGGTACAGCTGACCCTGGAGGGGGTACAGTTGACCCTGGAGGGGGTACAGCTGACCCTGGAGGGGGTACAGTTGACCCTGGAGGGGGTACAGTTGACCCTGGAGGGGGTACAGCTGACCCTGGAGGGGGTACAGCTGACCCTGGAGGGGGTACAGCTGACCCTGGAGGGGGTACAGTTGACCCTGGAGGGGGTACAGTTGACCCTGGTGCTAGAGGGGGTACAGCTGACCCTGGAGGGGGTACAGCTGACCCTGGTGCTAGAGGGGGTACAGAAGACCCTGGTGCTAGAGGGGGTACAGTTGACCCTGGTGCTAGAGGGGGTACAGTTGACCCTGGTGCTAGAGGGGGTACAGTTGACCCTGGTGCTAGAGGGGGTACAGCTGACCCTGGTGCTAGAGGGGGTACAGCTGACCCTGGTGCTAGAGGGGGTACAGCTGACCCTGGTGCTAGAGGGGGTACAGCTGACCCTGGTGCTAGAGGGGGTACAGCTGACCCTGGTGCTAGAGGGGGTACAGTTGACCCTGGTGCTAGAGGGGGTACAGTTGACCCTGGTGCTAGAGGGGGTACAGCTGGAGGTTGAACGTTTGAAGGGGTACGGGCCTATAAAACGTCTGGGAACCACTGCGTTAGGTGTATCCTATACTTGTTCAGTAACACCTTCACTACACCACTTCCATTAAATAACTGAGAGGACTTCCTTTTAAATAAATGACCACTTCCTCCCTTTCAAAAAAAAAAGCAAAGAAGAGATATGAGAGTGAGAATGATGAAATATCTTGTTCTTGAGTCCCAAACGGCATGCTATACCCTACATAGTGCACTATCCTTGACCTGAGCTTTATGGGCCCTGGTGGTAGTGCGCTAGATAGGGAATAGGGTGCCATTTGTGATGCAAGTCTCTGTTTTCTTCCTGATTCCACTTCCTGATTTATAGTATGAGTTTTGGGAAGCCTTTATCAACTGTTGGTAATGTTGACAGGGAAAAGGCTGTCACAATATCACAATGGCGTTTGTCCATAAAATGTCTTGAGGGCATTCTCAGAGAGTAGAACCTTTCCTGTATGTTCTAGCAACACTGCTGTAGGTGATGAGGGTTCGATGCAGAGAGACATAGGCTTGTGCAATTCACACACACACACACACACACACACACACACACACACACACACACGCACACGCACACACCAAGAGGTTATGTTTGTACACTCTTTACTCCATGTACAACAAGTGTTTAGTCTACAATTCAGTAATAGCCATGGCCTGCTCCTTAAGCACCTTACCAGCTACTGTTCTCAACTTATTTCACCATTTCCTACTCTGGCTCACAGCGGTACCATTGAATCGCAGGGTGGGGCGGGAAGGATACTGATTCAGTCGTTATGGGAGTTTTGCTGCAGTCGAATGCACCCACCGTGCCAGCTCATTAGGACACAGTTCCTCTGTGTGCTCCGTGCTCTCCAGACAGGTCCCAGAGCTGTTTGTGTTATCCAGTGGGACCAGGATAGGTGTTGGCGAGGCAGGACAAACACATACGGGGACAACACCAAACAGATCTGGGACCAGGTTATTGATTAGACAACACCAACAGTTCTGCGACCAGGTTATTGATTAGACAACACAAACAGATCTGGGAACCTTGCTATTGATTAGACAACACAAACAGATCTGGGAACAGGCTATTGATTAGACAACACAAACAGATCTGGGAACAGGCTATTGATTAGACAACACCAACAGTTCTGCGACCAGGTTATTGATTAGACAACACAAACAGATCTGGGAACAGGCTATTGATTAGACAACACCAACAGTTCTGCGACCAGGTTATTGATTAGACAACACAAACAGATCTGGGAACCTTGCTATTGATTAGACAACACAAACAGATCTGGGAACAGGCTATTGATTAGACAACACAAACAGATCTGGGAACCTTGCTATTGATTAGACAACACAAACAGATCTGGGAACAGGCTATTGATTAGACAACACAAACAGATCTGGGAACCTTGCTATTGATTAGACAACACAAACAGATCTGGGAACAGGCTATTGATTAGACAACACCTACAGATCTGGGAACAGGCTATTGATTAGACAACACCAACAGATCTGGGAACAGGCTATTGATTAGACAACACCAACAGTTCTGGGAACAGGCTATTGATTAGACAACACCAACAGTTCTGCGACCAGGTTATTGATTAGACAACACCAACAGTTCTGGGACCAAGCTATTGATTAGACAAGACCAACAGTTCTGCGACCAGGTTATTGATTAGACAAGACCAACAGATCTGGGAACCTTGCTATTGATTAGACAACACAAACATATATGGGGCCAGGCTATTGATTAGACAACACCAACAGATCTGGGAACAGGCTATTGATTAGACAACACAAACAGATCTGGGAACCTTGCTATTGATTAGACAACACAAACAGATCTGGGAACCTTGCTATTGATTAGACAACACAAACAGATCTGGGAAAGGCTATTGATTAGACAACACAAACAGTTCTGGGAACCTTGCTATTGATTAGACAACACAAACAGATCTGGGAACCTTGCTATTGATTAGACAACACAAACAGATCTGGGAACAGGCTATTGATTAGACAACACAAACAGTTCTGCGACCAGGTTATTGATTAGACAAGACCAACAGATCTGGGAACCTTGCTATTGATTAGACAACACAAACATATATGGGGCCAGGCTATTGATTAGACAACACCAACAGATCTGGGAACAGGCTATTGATTAGACAACACAAACAGATCTGGGAACCTTGCTATTGATTAGACAACACAAACAGATCTGGGAACCTTGCTATTGATTAGACAACACAAACAGTTCTGGGAACAGGCTATTGATTAGACAACACAAACAGTTCTGGGAACCTTGCTATTGATTAGACAACACAAACAGATCTGGGAACCTTGCTATTGATTAGACAACACAAACAGATCTGGGAACAGGCTATTGATTAGACAACACAAACAGTTCTGCGACCAGGTTATTGATTAGACAACACCAAACAGATCTGGGAACCTTGCTATTGATTAGACAACACAAACATATATGGGGCCAGGTTATTGATTAGACAACACCAAACAGATCTGGGAACAGGCTATTGATTAGACAACACAAACAGATCTGGGACCAAGCTATTGATTAGACAACACAAACAAATCTGGGACCAGGTTATTGATTAGACAACACCAAACAGATCTGGGACCAGGTTATTGATTAGACAACACCAAACAGATCTGGGACCAGTCTACGATCTCTCTGCTCCAGCTTTTAACACAGTGGAACGAGGTCAATTTACTGACTGTAGCAGTGAGGTAATCAGGAACACAAATTACTTTTCTTCTTTTAATAATACACTGCTCTAAACAATAAAGGGAACACTTAAACAACACAATGTAACTCCAAGTCAATCACAACTTCTGTGAAATCAAACTGTCCACTTAGGAAGCAACACTGATTGACAATAATTTTCACATGCTGTTGTGCAAATGGAGTAGACAACAGGTGGAAATTATAGGCAATTAGCAAGACACCCCCAATAAAGGAGTGGTTCTGCAGGTGGGGACCACAGACCACTTCTCAGTTCCTATGCTTCCTGGCTGATGTTTTGGTCACTTTTGAATGCTGGCGGTGCTTTCACTCTAGTGGTAGCATGAGACGGAGTCTACAACCCACACAAGTGGCTCAGGTAGTGCAGCTCATCCAGGATGGAACATCAATGCGAGCTGTGGCAAGAAGGTTTGCTGTGTCTGTCAGCGTAGTGTCCAGAGCATGGAGGCGCTACCAGGAGACAGGCCAGTACATCAGGAGACATGGAGGAGGCCGTAGGAGGGCAACAACCCAGCAGCAGGACTGCTACCTCCGCCTTTGTGCAAGGAGGAGCACTGCCAGAGCCCTGCAAAATGACCTCCAGCAGGCCACAAATGTGCATGTGTCTGCTCAAACGGTCAGAAACAGACTCCATGAGGGTGGTATGAGGGCCCGATGTCCACAGGTGGGGGTTGTGCTAACATCCCAACACCGTGCAGGATGTTTGGCATTTGCCAGAGAACACCAAGATTGGCAAATTCGCCACTGGCGCCCTGTGCTCTTCACAGATGAAAGCAAGTTCACACTGAGCACATGTGACAGACGTGACAGAGTCTGGAGACGCCGTGGAGAACGTTCTGCTGCCTGCAACATCCTCCAGCATGACCGGTTTGGCGGTGGGTCAGTCATGGTGTGGGGTGGCATTTCTTTGGGGGGCCGCACAGCCCTCCATGTGCTTGCCAGAGGTAGCCTGACTGCCATTAGGTACCGAGATGAGATCCTCAGACCCTTTGTGAGACCATATGCTGGTGCAGGTGGCACTGGGTTCCTCCTAATGCAAGACAATGCTAGACCTCATGTGGCTGGAGTGCGTCAGCAGTTCCTGCACGAGGAAGGCATTGATGCTATGGACTGGCCCGCCTGTTCCCCAGACCTGAATCCAATTGAGCACATCTGGGACATCATGTCTTGCTCCATCCACCAACGCCACGTTGCTCCACAGACTGTCCAGGAGTTGGCGGATGCTTTAGTCCAGGTCTGGGAGGAGATCCCTCAGGAGACCATCCGCCACCTCATCAGGAGCATGCCCAGGTGTTGTAGGGGGGTCATACAGGCACGTGGATGCCACACACACTACTGAGCCTCATTTTGACTTGTTTTAAGGACATTACATCAAAGTTGGATCAGCCTGTAGGGTTTTGAGTGTGACTCTAAATCCAGACCTCCATGGGTTGATACATTTGATTTCCATTGATAATTTTTGTGTGATTTTGTTGTCAGCATATTCAACTATGTAAAGAAAAAAGTATTTAATAAGAATATTTTATTCATTCAGATCTAGGATGTGTTATCTTAGTGTTAGTATTTTTTTGAGCAGTGTATATATGTACAGAACATTTGTTATTATTATTTTATTTCACAACAAATACACTTGTGAACAAGATCTTACAGGTGCATACAACAACAACCCTAACCCTAGTGTCCTGACCCTAACTCCTAACCCTAACCCCCAACCCTAGTGTCCTGAACCTAACCCTAACCCCCAACCCTAGTGTCCTGACTCTAAACCCTAACCCTAGTGTCCTGACCCTGACCCTAACCCCTAACCCTAACCCTAACCCCAACCCTAGTGTCCTAACCCCAACGCTAGTGCCCTAACCCTAACCCCAACCCTAGTGCCCTAACCCTAACCCTAGTGTCCCAACCTTAGCGTCCTAACCCTAACCCCAACCCTAGTGTTCCAACCTTAGCGTCCTAACCCTAACCCAAACCCTAGTGCCCTAACCCTAGTGCCCTAACCCCAACCCTAGTGTCCTAACCCTAACCCCAACCCTAGTGTCCTAACCCTAACCCTAACACTAGTGCCCTAACCCTAGTGCCCTAACCCCAACCCTAGTGTCCTAACCCTAACCCAAACCCTAGTGCCCTAACTCTAGTGCCCTAACCCCAACTCTAGTGTCCCAACCTTAGCGTCCTAACCCTAACCCTAACCCTAACCCTAACCCAAACCCTAGTGCCCTAACCCTAGTGCCCTAACCACAACCCTAGTGTCCTAACCCTAACCCTAACCACAACCCTATTGTCCTAACCCCAACCCGAGTACCCTAACCCAAACCCCAACCCAAGTGTCCTAACCCAAACCCCAACCCTAGTGTCCTAACCCTAACCCTAGTGTCCTAACCCAAACCCCAACCCTAGTGCCCTAACCATAACCCTAGTGTCCTAACCCCAATCCTAGTGTCCTAACCCTAACCCCAACCCTAGTGTCCTAACCCTAACCCCAACCCTAGTGTCCTAACCCTAACCCTAGTGTCCTAACCCTAACCCCAACCCTAGTGTCCTAACCCTAACCCCAACCCTAGTGTCCTAAACCTAACCCTAGTGTCCTAACCCTAACCCTAGTGTCCTAACCCCAACCCTAGTTTCCTAACCCTAACCCGAGTGTCCTAACCCTAACCCTAGTGTCCTAACCCTGACCCTAGTGTCTTAACCCTAACCCTAGTGTCCTAACCCCAACCCTAGTTTCCTAACCCTAACCCGAGTGTCCTAACCCTAACCCTAGTGTCCTAACCCTAACCCTAGTGTCCTAATCCTAGTGTCCTAACCCTAACCCCAACCCTAGTGTTCCAACCTTAGCTTCCTAACCCAAACCCTAGTGCCCTAACCCTAGTGCCCTAACCACCAACCCTAGTGTCCTAACCCTAACCCCAACCCTAGTGTCCTAACCCTAACCCTAACCCAAACCCTAGTGCCCTAACCCCAACTCTAGTGTCCCAACCTTAGCGTCCTAACCCTAACCCAAACCCTAGTGCCCTAACCCTAGTGCCCTAACCCCAACCCTAGTGTCCTAACCCTAACCCTAACCCCAACCCTAGTGTCCTAACCCTAACCCTAGTGTCCTAACCCTAACCCCAACCCTAGTGTCCTAACCCTAACCCTAGTGTCCTAACCCCAACCCTAGTGTCCTAACCCCAACCCTAGTTTCCTAACCCTAACCCTAGTGTCCTAACCCTAACCCTAGTGTCCTAACCCTAACCCCAACCCTAGTGTCCTAACCCTAACCCTAGTGTCCTAACCCTAACCCCAGTGTCCTAACCCTGACCCTAGTGTCCTAACCCTAACCCTAGTGTCCTAACCCTAACCCTAGTGTCCTAACCCTAGTATCCTAACCCTAACCCTAGTGTCCTAACCCTAACCCTAGTGTCCTAACCCTAACCCTAACCCTAGTGTCCTAACCCTAACCCTAGTGTCCTAACCCTAACCCTAACCCTAGTGTCCTATCCCTAGTGTCCTAACCCTAACCCTAGTGTCCTAACCCTAACCCTAGTGTCCTAACCCTAACCCCAGTGTCCTAACCCTGACCCTAGTGTCCTAACCCTAACCCTAGTGTCCTAACCCTAACCCTAGTGTCCTAACCCTAGTATCCTAACCCTAACCCTAGTGTCCTAACCCTAACCCTAGTGTCCTAACCCTAACCCTAACCCTAGTGTCCTAACCCTAACCCTAGTGTCCTAACCCTAACCCTAACCCTAGTGTCCTATCCCTAGTGTCCTAACCCTAACCCTAGTGTCCTAACCCTAACCCTAGTGTCCTAACCCTAACCCTAACCCTAACCCTATTGTCCTAACCCCAACCCGAGTGCCCTAACCCAAACCCCAACCCAAGTGTCCTAACCCAAACCCCAACCCTAGTGTCCTAACCCTAACCCTAGTGTCCTAACCCAAACCCCAACCCTAGTGCCCTAACCATAACCCTAGTGTCCTAACCCCAATCCTAGTGTCCTAACCCTAACCCCAACCCTAGTGTCCTAACCCTAACCCCAACCCTAGTGTCCTAACCCTAACCCTAGTGTCCTAACCCTAACCCCAACCCTAGTGTCCTAACCCTAACCCCAACCCTAGTGTCCTAAACCTAACCCTAGTGTCCTAACCCTAACCCTAGTGTCCTAACCCCAACCCTAGTTTCCTAACCCTAACCCGAGTGTCCTAACCCTAACCCTAGTGTCCTAACCCTGACCCTAGTGTCTTAACCCTAACCGTAGTGTCCTAACCCTAACCCCAACCCTAGTGTCCTAACCCTAACCCTAGTGTCCTAACCCTAACCCCAACCCTAGTGTCCTAACCCTAACCCCAACCCTAGTGTCCTAACCCTAACCCTAGTGTCCTAACTCCAACCCTAGTTTCCTAACCCTAACCCTAGTGTCCTAACCCTAACCCTAGTGTCCTAACCCTAGTGTCCTAACCCTAACCCTAGTGTCCTAACCTAACCCTACCCTAGTGTCCTAACCCTAACCCTAGTGTCCTAATCCTAGTGTCCTAACCCTAACCCCAACCCTAGTGTTCCAACCTTAGCTTCCTAACCCAAACCCTAGTGCCCTAACCCTAGTGCCCTAACCACCAACCCTAGTGTCCTAACCCTAACCCCAACCCTAGTGTCCTAACCCTAACCCTAACCCAAACCCTAGTGCCCTAACCCCAACTCTAGTGTCCCAACCTTAGCGTCCTAACCCTAACCCAAACCCTAGTGCCCTAACCCTAGTGCCCTAACCCCAACCCTAGTGTCCTAACCCTAACCCTAACCCCAACCCTAGTGTCCTAACCCTAACCCTAGTGTCCTAACCTAACCCAACCCTAGTGTCCTAACCCTAACCCTAGTGTCCTAACCCCAACCCTAGTGTCCTAACCCCAACCCTAGTTTCCTAACCCTAACCCTAGTGTCCTAACCCTAACCCTAGTGTCCTAACCCTAACCCCAACCCTAGTGTCCTAACCCTAACCCTAGTGTCCTAACCCTAACCCCAGTGTCCTAACCCTGACCCTAGTGTCCTAACCCTAGTGTCCTAACCCTAACCCTAGTGTCCTAACCCTAGTATCCCAACCCTAACCCTGGTGTCCTAACCCTAACCCTAGTGTCCTGCCTAACCCTAACCCTAGTGTCCTAACCCTAACCCTAGTGTCCTAACCCTAACCCTAACCCTAACCCTAGTGTCCTATCCCTAGTGTCCTAACCCTAACCCTAGTGTCCTAACCCTAACCCTAGTGTCCTAACCCTAACCCTAACCCTAGTGTCCTAACCCTAACCCTAACCCTAACCCAAGTGTCCTAACCCTAACCCTAGTGTCCTAACCCTAGTGTCCTAGTCTAGTGTGGAGCTAACAGAAGAGCAGCTGAGGAGGAATTCAGGCCAAGGTCTTTCACAGAAGTTCTTATCTTAGGTCATCTTCACTCTGACCACAGAAGAGCAGAGGGAACGTTTCAGGCCCGGGGAACGTTTAGTATATTCCAGAATCCAGGGACAGTTCTGAGGCCAAAATGAAACATACAGACACTGAACAACACTCTTAGGAAACGCCATGACAACTAAGAAAAACCTGTTTAAACAATTCCATCAGTCTTGCTTGAATCTTACGTGAGACCTGTATTTATGGTTGAAGTACTCTAAACTGCTTTCTACCGGCATTCAGTAGAGAATCCCCCCTCACTCTCTGTGGCTACAACTCTCATATAGTTGCATTGTGTCACATTTGTTTTCCTGCTGTTGCAAGGCGTTTCCTGTAATACACTGGGGGGGCGGGACACGCTTTCTACCTCCGGTCCTATGGAATGTGGTCAGCTGTGTCTTAACAATGTCCTGTCACAAGAAAATGTCACAAGCCCAAGTCTATTGTGCTATTCTCTCATCAATCTCGATCTTGACGAAGACGATGACATAGAGGCTATAGCTGTTACCGAACAATAGGATAGAAACATTTAGCTTTTTTTTTGTATAAGATAGGGATTTGTGAAACTCACTCGTCAGCCTGAAAATGTCACCACCTGTGTTGCCGACTGGTTAGAACGTTGTGAGGTGTGAGCGTGCACGTGTGTTTAACGAGACAGAGCTCTCAGGTTCTAGGTGTGAGCGGGCACGTGTGTTTAACGAGACAGAGCTCTCAGGTTCTAGGTGTGAGCGTGCACGTGTGTTTAACGAGACAGAGCTCTCAGGTTCTAGGTGTGAGCGGGCACGTGTGTTTAACGAGACAGAGCTCTCAGGTTCTAGGTGTGAGCGTGCACGTGTGTTTAACGAGACAGAGCTCTCAGGTTCTAGGTGTGAGCGTGCACGTGTGTTTAACGAGACAGAGCTCTCAGGTTCTAGGTGTGAGCGGGCACGTGTGTTTAACGAGACAGAGCTCTCAGGTTCTAGGTGTGAGCGTGCACGTGTGTTTAAGAGGCAGACCTCTCAGGTTCTAGGTGTGAGCGTGCACGTGTGTTTAACGAGGCAGACCTCTCAGGTTCTAGGTGTGAGCGTGCACGTGTGTTTAACGAGACAGACCTCTCAGGTTCTAGGTGTGAGCGTGCACGTGTGTTTAACGAGGCAGACCTCTCAGGTTCTAGGTGTGAGCGGGCACGTGTGTTTAACGAGACAGAGCTCTCAGGTTCTAGGTGTGAGCGTGCACGTGTGTTTAACGAGACAGAGCTCTCAGGTTCTAGGTGTGAGCGTGCACGTGTGTTTAACGAGACAGAGCTCTCAGGTTCTAGGTGTGAGCGTGCACGTGTGTTTAACGAGACAGAGCTCTCAGGTTCTAGGTGTGAGCGTGCACGTGTGTTTAACGAGGCAGAGCTCTCAGGTTCTAGGTGTGAGCGGGCACGTGTGTTTAACGAGACAGAGCTCTCAGGTTCTAGGTGTGAGCGGGCATGTGTGTTTAACGAGACAGAGCTCTCAGGTTCTAGGTGTGAGCGTGCACGTGTGTTTAACGAGGCAGACCTCTCAGGTTCTAGGTGTGAGCGTGCACGTGTGTTTAACGAGGCAGACCTCTCAGGTTCTAGGTGTGAGCGTGCACGTGTGTTTAACGAGACAGAGCTCTCAGGTTCTAGGTGTGAGCGTGCACGTGTGTTTAACGAGGCAGACCTCTCAGGTTCTAGGTGTGAGCGTGCACGTGTGTTTAACGAGGCAGACCTCTCAGGTTCTAGGTGTGAGCGGGCACGTGTGTTTAACGAGGCAGACCTCTCAGGTTCTAGGTGTGCGCTAGTGCTGGAGGAAGTGGCACAGCTAAGCAACGTGATGTCAATTAAACACAGAAGAAAAATATAAATGACACATGCAACAATTACAAGGATTTTACTGAGTTACAGTTAATATGAGGAAATCAGTCAATTTAATTCAATTCATTAGGCCCTAGTCTATGGATATCACATGACTGGGCATAGAGATATGTATCTGTTGGCTACAGAGACCTTTAAAAACGTAGGGGCGTGGATCTGATAACCAGTCAGTATCTGGTGTGACCACCATTTGCCTCATGCAGCGCGACACATCTCCTTCACATAGAGTAGGATCAGGCTGCTGATTGTGGCTTGTGGAATGTTGTCCAACTCTTCTTCAATGGCTGTGTGAAGTTGCTGGATATTTGCGGAATTGGAACAGGTTGTTGTACACCTCGATCCAGAGCATTCCAAACATGCTCAATGGGTGACCTGTCTGGTGAGAATGTAGGCCATGAAAGAACTGGGACATTTTCAACTTCCAGGAATTGTGTACAAATCCTTGTGACATGGGGCCGTGCATTATCTGTTACGATTAATGTGTGAAGAGGTGTGGAGTCAGGCGCAGAGAGCAAAAGGATGTGGGAAAAACACGCTTTAATGTCCAGGAAAAATAACATGAACAAAAGTAGGAAAACAAATTATCAGAAATAATTACGGACAGCGCGAAACCCGATAATGCAAACAAAATCAAATCAAAATCAAATCAAATGTATTTATTTATATAGCCCTTCGTACATCAGCTGATATCGCAAAGTGCTGTACAGAAACCCAGCCTAAAACCCCAAACAGCAAGCAATGCAGGTGTAGCTAGGAAAAACTCCCTAGAAAGGCCAAAACCTAGGAAGAAACCTAGAGAGGAACCAGGCTATGTGGGGTGGCCAGTCCTCTTCTGGCTGTGCCGGGTGGAGATTATAACAGAACATGGCCAAGATGTTCAAATGTTCATAAATGACCAGCATGGTCGAATAATAGTAAGGCAGAACAGTTGAAACTGGAGCAGCAGCATGGCCAGGTGGACTGGGGACAGCAAGGAGTCATCATGTCAGGTAGTCCTGGGGCATGGTCCTAGGGCTCAGGTCCTCCGAGAGAGAGAAAGAAAGGAGAGAATTAGAGAACGCACACTTAGATTCACACAGGACACCGAATAGGACAGGAGAAGTACTCCAGATATAACAAACTGACCCTAGCCCCCCGACACAAACTACTGCAGCATAAATACTGGAGGCTGAGACAGGAGGGGTCAGGAGACACCTCTGACACAAAACAGACGAACAAGCCCGCAGAAAACAGAAGCGGGCTGAACAAATTTATATAACCCCACCCTAACAACCAAACAAGAAACAGGTGATACCAATCAGACAAAACCAAAGGAACACAGAACAACGGATCGGTGATAGCTAGTAGACCGGCGACGACGACCGCCGGGCGCCGCCCGAACAAGAAGGGGAGTCACCTTCGGTAATATTCGTGACATTATCATGCTGAAACATGAGGTGATGGAGGTGGATGAATGGTACGACAACGGGCCTCAGGATCTCATCACGGTATCTCTGTGCATTCAAACTGGCATCGATAAAACGCAATTGTGTTCTTTGTCCGTAGCTTATGCCCGCCCATACCATAACCCCACCATGGGGCACTCTGTTCACAACTTTGACATCAGCAAACCGCTCGCCCACACAATGCCATACAC
Source organism: Oncorhynchus keta (assembly GCF_023373465.1). Lineage (NCBI taxonomy): Eukaryota > Metazoa > Chordata > Actinopteri > Salmoniformes > Salmonidae > Oncorhynchus > Oncorhynchus keta. Next base: position 44,846,776 of record NC_068445.1, on the reverse strand, counting down.
CTACATACATGTCTTCCATCAGGCAGGTACGGTTGAAACCAGGATTCATCCGTGAAGAGCACACTTCTCCAGCGTGCCAGCTGCCATCGAAGGAGAGTATTTTCCCACTGAAGTCAGGAGGGCGGTCACGTGTGTTTGCGAGGCAGAAGTGTCAGATTCTACTTTCTAGGGATCAAGATGGCGCCGGAGAAGATGGCTGACATTTTACGTATTCCTAACCAATTGTGTTTTTTAGTTTGTTTCCTTACGGTGTTTGTAACTTATTTTTTAAACTTATTTTGTACATAATGTACATAATGCTACCGTCTCTTATGACCAGAAATAACTTCTGGACATTAGAACTGAGATTACTCACCATGGACTGGCAGAATCCTATTTTCCTTTCACGAGTCTGACGTGAAGGATACACCGCTTCCTCGGGAACAGGCCCCGATCCCCGGGAACAGGCCCAGATCCCCAGGAACAGGCCCAGATCCCCGGGAACAGGCCCAGATCCCCGGGAACAGGCCCAGATCCCCGGGAACAGGCCCAGATCCCCGGGATTTGCTTGAAGAGAAGGCGAAGAAAAGGGGTCCAGAGGGCGGGCTGCCTTCCGAGAATTCGTAGGCGATCGAATAAACCCCCACTTCCTTCTATTCTGCTACGTGGAATATCAAACTATCAATGGGACAGTCAAAACTGTAAAATCTTATGCTTTACGGAGTCGTGGCTGAACGACGACATTATCACCATACAGGTGGCTGCTTATACACTGGCTGGTTATCGGCAGGATAGAACAGCAGCGTCTGGTAAGACAAGATTTGGCATGGGTCCTCAGATCCTCAAAGGTTCTACAGCTGCACCAGAGAGCATCTGGTTGCATCACAGCCTGTTATGGCAATTGCTTGGCCTCCGACCACTAGGGTTTCATCTGCTTCTTGATATGCCACACCAGGTGGATGGATTATCTTGGCAAAGGAGAAATGCTCGCTAACAGGGATGTAAACAAATTTGTGAACAAAAATATGAGAAAAATAAATGTTTTGTTCTTACGGAAAATTTCCGGGATCTTTTATTTCAGCTCATGAAACATGACACCAACACTACATATATTTATACTTTATACTTTATATTTAAGTTGTTTGTTTTTGTTCAGTGTACTTGTGCCTGTGTAGTTTCCATGTTATGGAGGGAAAGAAGTGACTCAAACCACATGGGAGCATTTCAGATGCCGTACATTCATCAGGTAAGGCAGCTTATTGTGGACGTCTGGCCTATGTCTATCTTAACTTAGATTACTTGTTGGTTATCACTGCATTGTCGGAACTGGAAGCACAAGCATTTCGCTACACTCGCATTAACATCTGCTAACCATGTGTATGTGACAACTAAAAATTTGATTTGAACTGTCACGGTGGGTAAATCAAGTCTAAATGGACGTCTGGCCTATGTCTATCTTAACTGTCACGGTGGGTAAATCGAGTCTCTTTTGAGCTAAATGTCACCGACTGATTTTCCCAGCATCTCAGCACATTTCGAAAGTGATGAGGACATTTAGCTCATATCTAAAGGTTCGGTGATGAAGACATTTAGCTCATATCTAAAGGTTCGGTGATGAAGACATTTAGCTCATATCTAAAGGGTCAGTGATGAGGACATTTAGCTCATATCTAAAGGGTCGGTGATGAGGACATTTAGCTCATATCTAAAGGTTTGGTGATGAGGACATTTAGCTCATATCTAAAGGTTCGGTGATGAGGACATTTAGCTCATATCTAAAGGTTCGGAGATGAAGACATTTAGCTCATATCTAAAGGTTCGGTGATGAGGACATTTAGCTCATATCTAAAGGGTCGGTGATGAGGACATTTAGCTCATATCTAAAGGGTCGGTGATGAGGACATTTAGCTCATATCTAAAGGGTCGGTGATGAGGACATTTAGCTCATATCTAAAGGACATTTAGCTCATATCTCGGTCTAAAGGGTCAGTGATGAGGACATTTAGCTCATATCTAAAGGGTCGGTGATGAGGACATTTAGCTCATATCTAAAGGGTCAGTGATGAGGACATTTAACTCATATCTAAAGGTACAGTGATGAAGAGCAGGTTAAAGGTTAAATGAGTCCAAGCATTTTATTTGATTAGACAGTTTCAGAGAAACAAAACGATAAAGGGAAAATGGGAGCACCCATATCCTGTGGTGTTGCCGGCTCGGTCACACAGAGATTGGCTGCCTGAAGACGACTCCTGCTCAGAGATAGTGTATCTCTGTGTTTACAGCTAAAGAAATAAGCTCTTCTTACTGCCTTACTACTGCTGTCTACTGTCTTACTACTACTGTCTACTGTCTTACTACTACTGTCTTACTACTACTGTCTACTGTCTTACTACTGCTGTCTACTGTCTTACTACTACTGTCTTACTACTACTGTCTTACTACTACTGTCTTACTACTACTGTCTACTGTCTTACTACTGCTGTCTACTGTCTATTGTCTACTGTCTTACTACTACTGTCTTACTACTACTGTCTACTGTCTTACTACTGCTGTCTACTGTCTACTGCCTTACTACTACTGTCTACTGTCTTACTACTACTGTCTGTCTTACTACTACTGTCTACTGTCTTACTACTACTGTCTTACTACTACTGTCTACTGTCTTACTACTGCTGTCTACTGTCTACTGTCTTACTACTACTGTCTTACTACTACTGTCTTACTACTACTGTCTTACTACTACTGTCTACTGTCTTACTACTGCTGTCTACTGTTTACTGTCTTACTACTGCTGTCTACTGTCTACTGTCTTACTACTACTGTCTTACTAATACTGTCTACTGTCTTACTACTACTGTCTACTGTCTACTGTCTTACTACTACTGTCTACTGTCTTACTACTACTGTCTGTCTTACTACTACTGCTGTCTTACTACTACTGTCTACTGTCTTACTACTGCTGTCTACTGTCTACTGTCTTACTACTACTGTCTTACTACTACTGTCTACTGTCTTATTACTGCTGTCTACTGTTTACTGTCTTACTACTGCTGTCTACTGTCTACTGTCTTACTACTACTGTCTTACTACTACTGTCTACTGTCTTACTACTACTGTCTACTGTCTTACTACTGCTGTCTACTGTCTTACTACTACTGCCTTACTGCTGCTGCCTTACTACTGCTGCCTTACTACTACTGTCTACTGCCTACTGCCTTACTACTACTGTCTACTGTCTTACTACTACTACTGTCTTACTACTACTGTCTACTGTCTTACTACTGTCTACTGTCTACTGTCTACTGTCTTACTACTACTGTCTACTGTCTTACTACTGTCTACTGTCTTACTACTGTCTACTGTCTACTGTCTTACTACTACTGTCTACTGTCTTACTACTACTGTCTACTGTCTTACTACTACTGTCTACTGTCTTACTACTACTGTCTGTCTTACTACTAATGTCTACTGGCTACTGTCTTACTACTGTCTACTGTCTTACTACTGTCTACTGTCTACTGTCTTATTACTGCTGTCTACTGTTTACTGTCTTACTACTGCTGTCTACTGTCTACTGTCTTACTACTACTGTTTTACTACTACTGTCTACTGTCTTACTACTACTGTCTTACTACTACTGTCTACTGTCTTACTACTACTGTCTACTGTCTACTGTCTTACTACTAATGTCTACTGTCTTACTACTACTGTCTTACTACTACTGTCTACTGTCTACTGCCTTATTACTACTGTCTACTGTCTACTGTCTTACTACTACTGTCTACTGTCTTACTACTACTGTCTACTGTCTTACTACTGTCTACTGTCTACTGTCTTACTACTGCTGTCTACTGTCTACTGTCTTACTACTACTGTCTTACTACTACTGTCTACTGTCTTATTACTGCTGTCTACTGTTTACTGTCTTACTACTGCTGTCTACTGTCTACTGTCTTACTACTACTGTCTTACTACTACTGTCTACTGTCTTACTACTACTGTCTACTGTCTTACTACTGCTGTCTACTGTCTTACTACTACTGCCTTACTGCTGCTGCCTTACTACTGCTGCCTTACTACTACTGTCTACTGCCTACTGCCTTACTACTACTGTCTACTGTCTTACTACTGTCTACTGTCTACTGTCTACTGTCTTACTACTACTGTCTACTGTCTTACTACTGTATACTGTCTTACTACTGTCTACTGTCTACTGTCTTACTACTACTGTCTACTGTCTTACTACTACTGTCTACTGTCTTACTACTACTGTCTACTGTCTTACTACTACTGTCTGTCTTACTACTACTGTCTACTGGCTACTGTCTTACTTCTGTCTACTGTCTTACTACTGTCTACTGTCTACTGTCTTATTACTGCTGTCTACTGTTTACTGTCTTACTACTGCTGTCTACTGTCTACTGTCTTACTACTACTGTCTTACTACTACTGTCTACTGTCTTACTACTACTGTCTACTGTCTTACTACTACTGTCTACTGTCTACTGTCTTACTACTACTGTCTTACTACTACTGTCTACTGTCTTACTACTACTGTCTTACTACTACTGTCTTACTACTACTGTCTACTGTCTACTGCCTTATTACTACTGTCTACTGTCTACTGTCTTACTACTACTGTCTACTGTCTTACTACTACTGTCTACTGTCTTACTACTACTGTCTTACTACTACTGTCTACTGTCTTATTACTGCTGTCTACTGTTTACTGTCTTACTACTGCTGTCTACTGTCTACTGTCTTACTACTACTGTCTTACTACTACTGTCTACTGTCTTACTACTACTGTCTACTGTCTTACTACTGCTGTCTACTGTCTTACTACTACTGCCTTACTGCTGCTGCCTTACTACTGCTGCCTTACTACTACTGTCTACTGCCTACTGCCTTACTACTACTGTCTACTGTCTTACTACTACTACTGTCTTACTACTACTGTCTACTGTCTTACTACTGTCTACTGTCTACTGTCTACTGTCTTACTACTACTGTCTACTGTCTTACTACTGTCTACTGTCTTACTACTGTCTACTGTCTACTGTCTTACTACTACTGTCTACTGTCTTACTACTACTGTCTACTGTCTTACTACTACTGTCTACTGTCTTACTACTACTGTCTGTCTTACTACTAATGTCTACTGGCTACTGTCTTACTACTGTCTACTGTCTTACTACTGTCTACTGTCTACTGTCTTATTACTGCTGTCTACTGTTTACTGTCTTACTACTGCTGTCTACTGTCTACTGTCTTACTACTACTGTTTTACTACTACTGTCTACTGTCTTACTACTACTGTCTTACTACTACTGTCTACTGTCTTACTACTACTGTCTACTGTCTACTGTCTTACTACTACTGTCTACTGTCTTACTACTACTGTCTTACTACTACTGTCTACTGTCTACTGCCTTATTACTACTGTCTACTGTCTACTGTCTTACTACTACTGTCTACTGTCTTACTACTACTGTCTACTGTCTTACTACTGTCTACTGTCTACTGTCTTACTACTGCTGTCTACTGTCTACTGTCTTACTACTACTGTCTTACTACTACTGTCTACTGTCTTATTACTGCTGTCTACTGTTTACTGTCTTACTACTGCTGTCTACTGTCTACTGTCTTACTACTACTGTCTTACTACTACTGTCTACTGTCTTACTACTACTGTCTACTGTCTTACTACTGCTGTCTACTGTCTTACTACTACTGCCTTACTGCTGCTGCCTTACTACTGCTGCCTTACTACTACTGTCTACTGCCTACTGCCTTACTACTACTGTCTACTGTCTTACTACTGTCTACTGTCTACTGTCTACTGTCTTACTACTACTGTCTACTGTCTTACTACTGTATACTGTCTTACTACTGTCTACTGTCTACTGTCTTACTACTACTGTCTACTGTCTTACTACTACTGTCTACTGTCTTACTACTACTGTCTACTGTCTTACTACTACTGTCTGTCTTACTACTACTGTCTACTGGCTACTGTCTTACTTCTGTCTACTGTCTTACTACTGTCTACTGTCTACTGTCTTATTACTGCTGTCTACTGTTTACTGTCTTACTACTGCTGTCTACTGTCTACTGTCTTACTACTACTGTCTTACTACTACTGTCTACTGTCTTACTACTACTGTCTACTGTCTTACTACTGCTGTCTACTGTCTACTGCCTTACTACTACTGTCTACTGTCTTACTACTACTGTCTTACTACTACTGTCTTACTACTACTGTCTACTGTCTACTGCCTTATTACTACTGTCTACTGTCTACTGTCTTACTACTACTGTCTACTGTCTTACTACTACTGTCTTACTTACTGTTTGTGCAATGTAGTTGTATCTCACCCAGTCATGCTAATTATCCATCTTGTAATTTAACTGAATAGAGGGAGAGAGACAGGAAGAGAACTCAAGTCTGGCATCTGCTCCTACCCCAGGCACTTCACTCATATTTAAATAAACATAAATAATTTAAACAGAACTGTTTGTTTTATATTTATAGATCTGTCGATGTACATGCTTGCTAATTGGCAGGCTACTTGGTCTGTATCGAGTCTTTTCTGTATAATACTACAAGACCAAATCTATGTGGAGACCTGCTTGTGGGAATAACACCGAAATCATGGGAATTAACATGGAGTTGGTCCCCCCTTACTGCTATTACAGCCTCCACTCTTCTGGGAAGGATTTCCGCTAGAAGTTGGAACATTGCTGCGGGGACTTGCTTCCATTCAGACACGAGCATTAGTGAGGTCGTGCACTGATGTTGGGCGATAAGGTCTGGCTCGCAGTCAGTGTTCCACATCATCCCAAAGCTGTTCGATGGGGTTGAGGTCAGGGCTTTGTGCAGGCCAGTCAAGTTCTTCCACACCGATCTCAACAAACTCTTTCTATTTGGTCCTCACTTCGTGCATGGGGGCATTGTCTCGCTGAAACAAGAAAGAGCCTTCCCCAAACTGTTGCAACAAAGTTGGAAGCACAGAATCATCTAGAATGTCATTGTATGCTGTAGCGTTAAGATTTCCCTTCACTGAAACTAAGGGGCCCGAACCATGAAAAACAGCCCCAGACCATTAATCCTCCTCTACCAAACTTTACAGTTGGCACTATGCATTGGGGCAGGTGGCGTTCTCCTGGCATCTAACTAAACCTAGATTCGTTCGTCGGACTGCCAGATGGTGAAGCGTAAATCATCACTCCAGAGAATGAGCTTCCACTGCTCCAGAGTCCAGGCATTTGTCATAGTTAGGGTTGTTTATGGCTGCTCGGCCATGGAAACACATTTCATGAAACTCCCGACAAACAGTTATTGTGCTGACGTTGCTTTCAGAGGCAGTTTGGAACTTGGTAGTGAGTGCTGCAACTGAGGACAGACGTGTTTTATGTGCTACGCGTTTCAGCACTCGGCAGTCTCGTTCTGTGAGCTTGTGTGGTCTACCACTTCGTGGCTGAGCCATTGTTGCTCCTAGATGTTTCCACTTTACAATAACGGCACTTACAGTTGACTGTCTTGTTAGAAAGTTGGCATCCTATGATGGTGCCACGTTGAAAGTCACTGAGTTTTTAAGTAAGGCCATTCTACTGCCAAATGTTTGTCTAAGGAGATTACATGGCTGTGTGCAACTAATCCACTCATTTGAAGAGGTGTCCACATACTTTTGGTGTTATATAGAGTTAGTGGTTGTTCATAAATCTGCATATATCAGATTAAACCTCATTATGTGTCATTAGCCCTGAATGTACTCTGAACTTACATCAGTCTGCTGACATCTTGCCTTAAACATTTGCTTCCTTCTGATTCATCCTGAACTGAAATCATCATGATTATTGAGCAGCTGTGCTGCTATTTTTATCGACTTGGCCAAAGCTTTTGATACGGTAGACCATTCCATTCTTGTGGGTCGCCAAAGGATTATTGGTGTCTCTGAGGGGTCTTTGGCCTGGTTCGCTAATAACCTCTCTCAAAGAGTGCAGTGTATAAAGTCAGAAAATCTGCTGTCTCGGCCAAAGCCTGTCAGCAAGGGAGTACCCCAAGGCTCGATCCTAGGCCCCACGCTCTGCTAAATTTACATCAACAGCACAGCTCAGGCAGTAGGAAGCTCTCTCATCCATTTATATGCAGATGATACAGTCCTATACTCGGCTGGCCCCTCCCAACGTTGTTCAACGTTCTACAACAAAGCTTTCTTAGTGTCCAACAAGCTTTCTCTGCCTTAACCTTGTTCTGAACACCTCCAAAACAAAGGTCATGTAGTTCGGTAAGAAGAATGCCCCTCTGCCTACCAGTGTGATCACTACTTCTGAGGGTTTAGAGCTTGAGGTAGTCACCTCATACAAGTACTTGGTACCCCGTGTCCTGGGTTTAGATCATAGGTAGACATAATATAGTACATAGCTCCAGTGTCCTGGGTTTAGATCATAGGTAGACATAATATAGTACAAAGCTCCAGTGTCCTGGGTTTAGATCATAGGTAGACATAATATAGTATGTGCTGAGCGAATGATGACAGCTAGAAGGGTGTGGAATCAACAATGTTTCTACTTCCTCCTCTTAAAAACAAAGCAATGATAACATCAGCACTCCATTTTAAGACGCTTTGATGATGCTGGTCCAGGCGTCTCCAGGATCTAAGACACTCTTGAAAGCTAGTTTGTAGTGTTCCAGCTGTCAAGGGAGGACATGCACCAGAATAATCACTTTACCTCTTACTATGTATCTGCCAACACAAGCTGACGACACATTTATTTTATTAATTTGACCTTTATTCAACTAGGCAAGTCAGTTAAGAGCACATTCTTATTTACAATGACGGCCTACCGGGGAACAGTGGGGTTAACAGCCTTTGTTCAGGGGCAGAACAACATTTTTTTTTTTTTTACCTTGTCAGCTCGGGGATTTGATCTTGCAATCTTTTGGTTACTAGTCCAACGCTTTAACCACTAGGCTACCCTGCCGCCCCATTCTCACGTGATGAGAATATACGATATAATAATGTATAATATAATAATGTATAATTAATGGGTCTCACATTATAACAGATCTCTCGGGTTTGTTTATAGAACACAGAACACTTTCCTCAAGTACTAGTTCCTAGCATTATTATCATATTTGTGTGTATTAAACAGTTCTTGACCTTGCAGGAAGTGAGACGTGACCCTGCAGGAAGTGAGACGTGACCCTGCAGGAAGTGAGACGTGACCCTGCAGGAAGTGAGACGTGACCCTGCAGGAAGTGAGACGTGACCCTGCAGGAAGTGAGACGTGACCCTGCACGAAGTGAGACGTGACCCTGCAGGAAGTGAGACCGTGTCCAGCCCATTAGTAAAACGAGCAGGTGTGCGTCACAAACGGCAAACTATCTAGGGCACTACTGATAGAACGAACAGCGTCTGTACCCTGATAGAACGAACAGCGTAAACAACGTCTGTACCTGATAGAACGAACAGCGTAAACAACGTCTGTACCTGGTAGAATGAAGAATGTCTGTACCCTGGTAGAATGAAGAATGTCTGTACCCTGGTAGAATAAACAACGTCTGTACCCTGGTAGAATGAAGAATGTGACATGTGGGAGCAGAGCAGTAAGCATTCAGCCTGACTATTGGTTGTTATAGTCCCGGCACAGGAAGGTCTACTCAGCTGACATGAGGCCTCATTCATGTTCCCGGCTGAAAAACGCTGACTGCTCGTCTTTGTATTCTATAGTGCACTATATCGGGAATAAGGGTGTCATTTGGGACACAAGCTAAGTATTGTTTAATGCACTGTCTGTCAAAGTGGGAGAGACCCAGCTGTTACCTCTCTGTGTTGTCTGTAGACCTGGGTTCAAATATTATTGGAAATCATTTGAAATAGGTGAGGTTTCTCTAGCCTGCCTGGGATGCCAACTGGGTGGGATTTACAGTTTCGGGACTATTCTATTGGTCCATTAAAGCCAGATGAACTCAATCAAAGCACGGAGTAAGTCGTTGAAAAATAAGAACAGCCACGGAGGGGTTGTTTGCCGTTTTACGGGATCTTATCTTGTTCTGTGTGTTTTTGTTTTGCGTTGTGTGTGTGTGTGTGTAACTTTTTTTTAATGACCGAAACAAGCTTCTGTACATCAGAACAGCGATTACTCACCTCGGACTGGACAAATATTTTTTCTTTAATGAATCGGAGGCTAAATAGTTACGGCTCCTCCCGGACCAGGTCCAAATCCCCGTCCTTCGCATGAAGAGGAGCCACAAAAGGAGCAGACGGGTGGGCAAACTGATGAAACCGCCCCCCTACCCTCCATTCTTTTGGCGAACGTACAATCACTGGAGAACAAACTGGACGAGCTCGTTCGATACTATCCTATCAACGGGACCTGAAGAACTGCAATATCCTACAGTATGTTTCTCCGAGTCATGGCTGAACAAGGAGAAAGTCAATATACAGTTCCAGCCAACAGTTTGGACACACCTACTCATTCCAGGGTTTTTCTTAATTTTTTATTACTTTCTACATTGTAGAATAATAGTGAAGACATTAAAACTATGAAATAACACATATGGAATCATGTAGTAACCAAAAAAAGTGTTAACCAAATCAAAATATATTTAATATTTGTTAATTGCAATGCATTCCAGGTGACTACCTCATGAAGCTGGTTGAGAGAATGCCAAGAGTGACTGACACTGACAGCCCCGAACAGAACAAAAGAGGGCCCCCGAACAGAACAGAATAGAGACAAGCTTTTTTGAAGATGATACATGCACTGGGACATTGTGGTGGGCAGATCAAGAAGTGGCACTCTCCCCAAATTGGGGACAGTGAGAGAGTCAATGTTTAACATGTTTTGGTGAGGAGGCGGGGTAAATTGTATTGGATGGTGCATTATCTTTTAGATTTTTAGCCTCTTTGTCACAGGGTAACCTCTCTGTAACTATGGTTACAGTTGAAGGTGAAAAACAGAGACCTTGTTTATATTAAGTACCTTCCTCTGAGACCAGAGGAGCATTCTACACTGGATTGTAAACACAGTTACGTTACATTCTGTATCCCCAGTGAGATATTCCACAGCTCAAAACCAACACCCAACCTGAGGAAATAACATGCAAACAGTTAACTGACTGATTCTTTTTGAGAACACATGTTGTCGTGTTCCGTCCATAAAGCACAGTGAACAGATTGTGATAGCAAGCCATTGCTGCAAATGTGAATATTTAATTAGCCATCTGGGTATGTCTGTGTAGAACCTCTCTAGCTAAACCAATCAGCCAGCAACACTTTGTCTCTCTTTAACTTGTCTCACAGAGTATAATCTAATACCACAGGGCAACAGGATCTCTCCTTTTCTCCAACATCTTTCTACTCGCTCTCTTGCTCTCTCTACTCTCGCTCTACCCTTTCTCTCTCGCTCTTTCTCTTTAACTCTCTCTCTCTACCCTCTTTGTCTCTCTACTGTACCTCTCTCTCTCTAACTCTCTCTCTACCCTCTCTGTCTCTCTACTGTACCTCTCTCTCTCTAACTCTCTCTACCCTCTCTGTCTCTCTACTGTACCTCTCTCTCTCTAACTCTCTCTCTCTACCCTCTCTGTCTCTCTACTGTACCTCTTTCTCTTTAACTCTCTCTCTCTACCCTCTCTGTCTCTACTGTACCTCTCTCTAACTAACTCTCTCTCTACCCTCTCTGTCTCTCTACTGTACCTCTCTCTCTCTAACTCTTTCTACCTCTCTGTCTCTCTACTGTACCTCCCTTTCTCTCTCTCTACCCTCTCTGTCTCTCTACTGTACCTCTTTCTCTCTAACTCTCTCTCTCTACCCTCTCTGTCTCTCTACTGTACCTCTCTCTCTTTAACTCTCTCTCTCTACCCTCTCTGTCTCTCTACTGCACCTCTCTCTCTCTAACTCTCTCTCTACCCTCTCTGTCTCTCTACTGTTCATCTTTCTCTTTAACTCTCTCTCTCTACCCTCTCTGTCTCTCTACTGTACCTCTCTCTCTCTAACTCTCTCTACCCTCTCTGTCTCTCTACTGTACCTCTCTCTCTCTACCCTCTCTGTCTCTCTACTGTACTTCTCTCTCTATCTCTCTTCACACAGTCTCTCACACTATAAAAAAAGTTGGACAGGTTAATACCATGTTAGTCAATATATATTCTTCTTTGAAAATAGAAATATAAATTGAGTAAGAAAGACTGTTGGTTAAACCATACTGCAGTGTTGAGCAGTAGCGAGGGGATATATAGCCAAGGAGGAAGGTGGGAGGAGCTATAGGATTCTGGTGGGAGGAGCTATATGATGCTGGTGGGAGGAGCTATATGAGGCTGGTGGGAGGAGCTATAGGAGGCTGGTGGGAGGAGCTATAGGAGGACGGGGTCATTGGAGCTATAGGATGCTGGTGGGAGGAGCTATAGAAGGACGGGGTCATTGGAGCTATAGGAGGCTGGTGGTAGGAGCTATAGGAGGCTGGTGGGAGGAGCTATAGGAGGACGGGCTCATTGGAGCTATAGGAGGCTGGTGGGAGGAGCTATAGGAGGACTGGCTCATTGGAGCTATAGGAGGACTGGCTCATTGGAGCTATAGGATGCTGGTGGGAGGGACTATAGCAGGCTGGTGGGAGGAGCTATAGGAGGCTGGTGGGAGGAGCTATAGGAGGACGGGGTCATTGGAGCTATAGGATGCTGGTGGGAGGAGCTATAGAAGGACGGGGTCATTGGAGCTATAGGAGGCTGGTGGGAGGAGCTATAGGAGGCTGGTGGGAGGAGCTATAGGAGGACGGGCTCATTGGAGCTATAGGATGCTGGTGGGAGGGACTATAGGAGGCTGGTGGGAGGAGCTATAGGAGGACGGGCTCATTGGAGCTATTAGGAGGCTGGTGGGAGGGGCTATAGGAGGCTGGTGGGAGGAGCTATAGGAGGACGGGCTCATTGGAGCTATAGGAGGCTGGTGGGAGGGACTATAGGAGGCTGGTGGGATGAGCTATAGGAGGACGGGCTCATTGGAGCTATAGGATGCTGGTGGGAGGAGCTATAGGAGGACGGGCTCATTGGAGCTCATAGGAGGACAGGCTCATTGGAGCTATTAGGATGCTGGTGGGAGGGGCTATAGGAGGCTGGTGGGAGGAGCTATAGGAGGACGGGCTCATTGGCACGGTATAATTGAAATTGAGTCAAATGTGGTTTCCATATGTTTGATGTGTTTGATACCGTTCCATTTATTCCATTCTGATGAGCCCGTCCTCCTATAGCTCCTCCCACCAGCCTCCTCTGATATACAGTATAAAACATCTACATTGAACTGCAAGCGTGGCTGGCTGGGGCCTCAGGTCGGCTTCACACGTATGCTACGTTCCAGACAGATAACGTTATGATGTTAACAGCAGCCACACTGCTCGCCATGTGTGTGGGGGTGTGTGTGTGTGTGTGTGTGTGTGTGTGTGTGTGTGTGTGTGTGTGTGTGTGTGTTTTTGTGTGTTTGTGTTTGTGTGTGTGGTGTGTGTGTGTGTGCGTGTGTGTGTGTGTGTGTGTGTGTGTGTGTGTGTGTGTGCGTGTGTGTTTGTGTGTGTGGTGTGTGTGCGCGTGCGTGCGTGTGTGTTTGTGTGTGTGTGCATGTGTGTTTGTGTGTGTGCGTGTGTGCGATGCTTCAGCCAGACAGACACATGTGGAACTGAGAAATCTTTCGGACCTGAAGTCAGCACTTTCTTTGAGTCGTACGTGGAGTGTCTGAAAGTGGCCTGCCATGTTAATTACCCTAACCTGCCATGTTCATTATCCTAACCTGCCATGTTCATTATCCTAACCTGCCATGTTCATTATCCTAACCTGCCATGTTAATTATCCTAACCTGCCATGTTAATTATCCTAACCTGCCATGTTAATTATCCTAACCTGCCATGTTAATTATCCTAACCTGCCATGTTCATTATCCTAACCTGCCATGTTAATTATCCTAACCTGCCATGTTCATTATCCTAACCTGCCATGTTAATTATCCTAACCTGCCATGTTAAATATCCTAACCTGCCATGTTCATTATCCTAACCTGCCATGTTAATTATCCTAACCTGCCATGTTATTTATCCTAACCTACCATGTTAATTATCCTAACCTGCCATGTTAATTATCCTAACCTGCCATGTTAAATATCCTAACCTGCCATGTTCATTATCCTAACCTGCCATGTTATTTATCCTAACCTGCCATGTTAATTATCCTAACCTGCCATGTTAAATATCCTAACCTGCCATGTTCATTATCCTAACCTGCCATGTTAATTATCCTAACCTGCCATGTTAATTATCCTAACCTGCCATGTTAAATATCCTAACCTGCCATGTTATTTATCCTAACCTGCCATGTTCATTATCATAACCTGCCACGTTCATTTGTATGCAGTTAACCATACTTGCTTATTTCTGGCCTTCAGTTTCCTCTTTCTGTCACTCCTATTAGTTCATATTTTAATATTTCTCAAGGGAATCATCAAATGAAACCGAAGCTGAAACTGCTGATGTGAACTTTGACCCGGTGGTTTAGAAGACTAGCTCATCTGTTTCCTGTCTTTGATCACAACACCAGTCACAAGTTCCTGTTGTTGTCTCTTCTTTGTTTTCGAGCAGGCTCCTCCCCTTGTCGCAGGCTCCTCCCCTTGTCGCAGGCTCCTCCCCTTGTCTCCCAGCGCGTTGTTCAATCCGACACGACGCCGAAGAAAACAAATCACGAGCTTCTGCGGGAATCACTTTGGTTAGCCAATACATTTGGAAGATGGGCGATTCACTCCACTCTTTGCACATTCTCAGTTTTATGTGACAAGACAGGCCTTTTCAGTTCTGTAAAGCTTTAATAAAACAGTGATAGGAGCAAGAGCAGTATTAAGGTGTAGCTGTTCTTTAAAGGTCTGTAAAGCATAACTGAATGTGCACTGTGTTCAGGTGCAGTGATATGTAGACTGTCTGAGCAGCTTACCGATCACCACACCTGTACACAGCCAATCTGTAAATAGCACACCCAACTACCTCATCCCCATATTATTACTTACCCTCTTGCTCTTTTGCACCCCAGTATCTCTACTTGCACATCATCATCTGCACATCTATCACTCCAGTGTTAATGCTAAATTGTAATTATTTTTGCCTCTATGGCTTACTTATTGCCTTACCTCCCGAATCTTCTACATTTGCACATACTGTACATATATTTTTCTATTTGTCTTTTCTATTCTGTTATTGACTGTACGTTTGTTTATGTGTAACTCTGTGTTGTTGTTTTTGTCACACTGCTTTGCTTTATCTTGGCCAGGTCGCAGTTATAAATGACAACTAGTTCTCAACTGGCCTACCTGGTTAAGGTGAAATAAAATGTATATATATATTTTTAAAATTACGTTTCAAATAGAGCGTTGTGAAGACGTGTTCTACAGAACAGGCGCTGGGAGAAAGAATGTGTAATTATACCTCTCCATATCGTACCAGTAGATTGGGGGTAATTATGATCTAATTATATACTAATTGTATCATGTTGAATGAGCTGATGGCTCTAGCTAGCTGTTAAACCAAAAGGCGAGATCAATGGGTTTTTTTCCCCCAAGACAATAGGAAGAGAGAAACAAAAGCGAATGCTAATCTAAGACAGATGGAATGGTCTCCAATGCAAACTGGTCTCTCCGACAAGCGTAAAGAAATACACGTAATCTTTTTACAACATCTTGTGCTCGCTGCTATCATCACGGGATACGTCATCATCACGTTTCTCCACAAGACTGTCGTGAGTTCCGTTGAGCAGTGCAGTAACATGTACCAGTGCAGACCAAGGCGCTGTGTGGTCTCACACAGATTAGAGAGGCAGTGTGTCTTGTCCAGGTGGGAAAGGGCCGTGTGGAGATCACGTCATCTGTGGATCTGATGAGGTTGGTATGCGAATTGGAGTGGGTCCAAGTTGTCTGGCATGACAAGCCATGACCAGTCTTTCAAAGTATTTCATGGCTATAGATGTGTGAGTGATACGACGCAATAGTCATTTAGACAGGTTACCTTAGCAGTCTTGGACAAAGGGAATAGGATGGTCTGCTTGAAACCTGTAGGTATTTCAGACTGGGTCAGGAAGAAGTTGAAAGTCACAGTGAAGCCACTTGCCAACACATGGTCTGAGAACACGACCTGGCAATCCTTCTGGTCTTTCTATTGAACCTTCATTTAACTAGGCGAGTCGGTTAAGAACAAATTCTTATTTACTATGATGACGGCCTACCCCGGCCTACCCCGGCCAAACCCGGATGACACTGGGCCAATTGTGCGCCGCCCTACGGGACTTCCAATCACAGCCGAATGTGATACAGCCTGGATTCAAACCAGGGACTGTAGTGACACCTATTGCACTGAAATGCAGTGCCTTCAGACCGCTGCGCCACTCGGGAGGCCTTGTGAATGGTTTAGTGTTGCTTGCCACGAAGCGACCAAAGAAGGCATTTAGCTCGCCTACTAGGCTCGCATCACTGATCAGTTCACGACTGGGTTTCCCTTTGTAAAAGTGAAGCCCTGCCACATCCAGCAAGCATCAGAGGCGGCGTAGTAGTCTAAGTCCTTGACCCTTTGCCTGTTTGATGGCTCGTCGGAGGTCGTGGTGCGATTCTTTTACAAGCGTCCCACTTTCATTAGTGACCCACTCCTAGATAGCAGCAGCTCTAGCCTTTAGATCAGTGCGGATGTTGCCATGGCTTCTGCTACTGTTGATATAGACACACTCCAAGGGTTGGTCTGAAATCCCTTTTCCCTCGCTACAGATTGGCATCCTATTCCCTCGCTACAGACTGGCACCCTTTTCCCTCGCTACAGACTGGCACACTTTTCCCTCGCTACAGATTGGCACCCTAGTAGCTTTATAGTTCATTACTTCAGACACACTCAAGGGTTATTTCTCACTCTGTCTATCAAGCTCAGGTCAAAGAAAGTGGATAAATAAATAAATAAATCCGTCCATCATCGAAATCTATGAATTATGAACCAAGGATATTGTTGAGGACACTGTATTGAGAGGCATCTATATTGTGCTGACTTCAATTTTACAATAGAAGAAGAGTATTCTTATACCAAAACACTTCACCAAACAAATATATTTGTAAATATTTATTGATATATATGTTTGACCTTTTGCTTCTCTCATAGGCTACCTTTTCTTTTGTTGTCATGTGGACTGACTCATTGTGACGTCCTCTCAGCAGTAGAAGAGATCTCTGTGCATATTACAATTAGATTACTTGTTTATCTCCTTGGTTGTTTTTTGGGGAACCTAACAACGAGTCTGGTCACAGATCTGTTTGTATAGTCCTCATTATCACATCGCAATGGATTTGGCACAAACAGATCTGGGGCCAGTCTACTGCACAACAACATCTGAAAACATGTTAACCAACCAACCAACACACACTACTACAGATGGCCTATTCCCTAGGTGCTGTTTCATATCCATTCAACCTCTCCAACCAAAGTAATTAAGAGACACCAGAGAGCGATAGTGATAATGGTAATTAATATGTTGCCTGATGGACCCTTTTAATTGAGCTCCACTACAGTGTCTGGTGTTTCAGTGGAGCCCAGTCACAGTTACCAGACGGCCTGTCTGTATTTTACATATAACATAATACACTGTAGTTTTCCATGTATACTATTAAAAGCAGTTACTGTATTTTGCACCACGCCATCATCAGTCAGCAGTTTTAAGCTCCCCGGAATCCACGTCACCAATGCCATCATCAGTCAGCAGTTTTAAGTTCCCCGGAATCCACGTCACCAATGCCATCATCAGTCAGCAGTTTTAAGTTCCCCGGAATCCACGTCACCAATGCCATCATCAGTCAGCAGTTTTAAGCTCCCCGGAATCCACGTCACCAACACCATCATCAGTCAGCAGTTTTAAGTTCCCCGGCAGCACCTTTACTTCCTGAGGCGGCTGTAAGAATTCAGCATGCCAACACCCCCAGGTCCTCTCCAAATACTACCGTTGGGTCGTGAACGGTTGCATCACGGAACTGGAATGGGAATTTCTCTGTCAAGACGGACCGGTACATCACTGGGACCGTGGTCTTCCGGCAGGTGGTGAAGATGGACCGGTACATCACTGGGACCGTGGTCCTCCGGCGGGTGGTGAAGATGGACCGGTACATCACTGGGACCGTGGTCCTCCGGCGGGTGGTGAAGATGGACCGGTACATCACTGGGACCGTGGTCCTCCGGCGGGTGGTGAAGATGGACCGGTACATCACTGGGACCGTGGTCCTCCGGCGGGTGGTGAAGACGGACGGGTACATCACTGGGACCGTGGTCCTCCAGGGGTGGTGAAGATGGACCGGTACATCACTGGGACCGTGGTCCTCCGGCGGGTGGTGAAGATGGACCGGTACATCACTGGGACCGTGGTCCTCCGGCGGGTGGTGAAGATGGACCGGTGCATCACTGGGACCGTGGTCCTCCGGCGGGTGGTGAAGATGGACCGGTGCATCACTGGGACCGTGGTCCTCCGGCGGGTGGTGAAGATGGACCGGTACATCACTGGGACCGTGGTCCTCCGGCGGGTGGTGAAGATGGACCGGTACATCACTGGGACCGTGGCCCTCCGGCGGGTGGTGAAGACGGACCGGTACATCACTGGGACCGTGGTCCTCCAGGGGGTGGTGAAGATGGACCGGTACATCACTGGGACCGTGGTCCTCCGGCGGGTGGTGAAGATGGACCGGTGCATCACTGGGACCGTGGTCCTCCGGCGGGTGGTGAAGATGGACCGGTACATCACTGGGACCGTGGTCCTCCGGCGGGTGGTGAAGACGGACCGGTACATCACTGGGACCGTGGTCCTCCGGCGGGTGGTGAAGATGGACCGGTACATCACTGGGACCGTGGTCCTCCATGGGGTGGTGAAGACGGACCGGTACATCCCTGGGACCGTGGCCATCCAGCAGGTGGTGAAGACGGACCGGTACATCACTGGGACCGTGGTCCTCCAGGGTGTGGTGAAGATGGACCGGTACATCACTGGGACCGTGGTCCTCCGGCGGGTGGTGAAGATGGACCGGTACATCACTGGGACCGTGGTCCTCCGGCAGGTGGTGAAGATGGACCGGTACATCACTGGGACCGTGCTCCCACCCATCCAGGACATCTACTTGAAATGGTGCCTGAGGAAGTCCTGCAGCATCATCAAGGGGCAGCAGGTAGCCTAGTGGTTAGAGCGTTGGACTAGTAATCAGCAGGTAGCCTAGTGGTTAGAGTGTTGGACTAGTAACCAGCAGGTAGCCTAGTAGTTAGAGCGTTGGTCTAATAACCAGCAGGTAGCCTAGTGGTTAGAGTGTTGGACTAGTAACATCAGCTGGGAGGTAGCCTAGTGGTTAGAGTGTTGGACTAGTAACCAGCAGGTAGCCTAGTGGTTAGAGTGTTGGAAGTAACCAGCAGGTAGCCTAGTGGTTAGAGTGTTGGACCAGTAACCAGCAGGTAGCCTAGTGGTTAGAGTGTTGGACTAGTAACCAGCAGGTAGCCTAGTGGTTAGAGTGTTGGACTAGTATCCAGCAGGTAGCCTAGTGGTTAGAGTGTTGGATGGAGTAACCAGCAGGTAGCCTAGTGGTTAGAGTGTTGGACTAGTAATCAGCAGGGAGCCTAGTGGTTAGAGCGTTGGACTAGTAATCAAATGGTAGCCTAGTGGTTAGAGTGTTGGACTAGTAATCAGCAGGTAGCCTAGTGGTTAGAGCGTTGGACTAGTAACCAGCAGGTAGCCTAGTGGTTAGAGTGTTGGACTAGTAATCAGCAGGTAGCCTAGTGGTTAGAGTGTTGGTCTAGTAACCAGCAGGTAGCCTAGTGGTTAGAGCGTTGGACTAGTAACCAGCAGGTAGCCTAGTGGTTAGAGTGTTGGACTAGTAACCAGCAGGTAACCTAGTGGTTAGAGTGTTGGGCCAGTAACCAGCAGGTAGCCTAGTGGTTAGAGTGTTGGACTAGTAACCAGCAGGTAGCCTAGTGGTTAGAGTGTTGGACTAGTAACCAGCAGGTAGCCTAGTGGTTAGAGCGTTGGACTAGTAACCAGCAGGTAACCTAGTGGTTAGAGTGTTGGGCCAGTAACCAGCAGGTAGCCTAGTGGTTAGAGTGTTGGACTAGTAACCAGCAGGTAGCCTAGTGGTTAGAGTGTTGGACTAGTAACCAGCAGGTAGCCTAGTGGTTAGAGCGTTGGGCCATTAACCAGCAGGTAGCCTAGTGGTTAGAGTGTTGGACTCGTAACCAGCAGGTAGCCTAGTGGTTAGAGTGTTGGACTAGTAACCAGCAGGTAGCCTAGTGGTTAGAGCGTTGGGCCAGTAACCGAAAGGTTGCTAGATCGAATCCCCCGAGCTGACAAGGTAAATAAGAATTTGTTCTTAACTGACTTGCTTTGTTAAACACCTGTTGGGGATAGGGCTGTCTACTGCCCCCGCTGGAGTAAT
This sequence comes from Oncorhynchus keta, assembly GCF_023373465.1. Taxonomy (NCBI): domain Eukaryota; kingdom Metazoa; phylum Chordata; class Actinopteri; order Salmoniformes; family Salmonidae; genus Oncorhynchus; species Oncorhynchus keta. The sequence goes on along the minus strand of NC_068445.1, from coordinate 44,826,347 downwards.
TGCGTGCCCATAGTAAACATAATTTTTTTTGTCAAAAGTTGCTAATATATGCAAATAAAAAATATTATTGAATAGAAAACACTCTAAAGCTTCTAAAACCGTTTAAATTATGTCTGTATGTAAAGCAGAACTCTCAGGGCAGTCATTCTCCCAAACCCTCTCTTGTCATCAGAAAAGTTAGCCCAACTTTGACGTCATCGCCCCCACCCTACCCAAGCACTTACAGGTCTGGAAACAGTCTCTTTGTCTTCAGCGCGATGTCTGATTTCAATGGGGCTTCTCATTGTGAGAATTGCGCGCTCACGAGAGTTTTGGCGGGCCGAAACCTTTCGGTCACGCGAAAAAAACAGGTCACTCTCATGCGTGCTCTGCTCCGGTCCTGTCTTTTTTCCAAGATCGATTATACAATGCATGCGTTTCTGTTCGTCCTCACGATTGCTGTACACCTTTATAACATGTTAAAGCTTGATTATGAACTTAGTTTGACAAGTTTAGTCGACATATAATATGTAAGTTCTGGTGCGCATCCACTTGACTTTTGGCTACATTTAAACCGAAATGTGTCGTGTTTGAGAACCGAAAGACACAGACTGCAAAACTAAACGCTGTTTTTGGTAAGTATAATTCCTTCCAGGTTTTCTGATGGAAGAACAGCAAAAGTAAGGGAATATTTATGTGGTAAATATTTGGTTTCTGTGGACTCCAAGATAGAGGAGCCATAATGCTACTTTTTGAGCGCCGACTCATAGTATAGCCTAGTGAACCGAAACCTGTAACGTTAAAAATAAATGTAACACAGCGATTGCATTCAGAAGAAGTGTATCTAACTATATATATGTAGAACATGCATATTTAGTCAAAGTTTATGATGTGTATTCCTTGTTAGCTGACGTTATCTGCCGGAGCTATCGTCATTTCTCAGGACATTTGAGTAGCATTTTTTGAACGATGCATCATTGTAAACAGAGATTTATGGATATATATAGCATATTATTGAAAAAAACATAAATGTACTGTGTAACATGTTATATTACTGTCATCTGATGAAGATTTCAAAAGGTTAGTGCATTATTTTTCTTTTAATCCTGCGTTTGTTGATTGCATATTTTTTCCAACTTGGCTATGCAAATTAGCTGTGTCTTCGGTGGTGGTTTGACATAAATATGTGCTATGTTTTCGCCATAAAACATTTTAGAAATCTGTATTCCCAAATTGTGTGTCAATCTGTGTTCCCAAATTGGAACCCTAGTCCCCTTCTGGTTAAGTTAAATAAAACAATTATTAAAACGATGCCACAAGCTGCTCTCTCCCTTACCATTGGGAAGAAAGTATCAGAGCATTTATTAGTTAGATCCAAGGGGCAGGCAAGACAACGGTTGTGGACAGGCAAAAGATCATAACAAGGTCAGAGTCCAGGAGGTACAGAGTGTCAGGCAGACCCGAGGTCAGGGCAGGCAGTATGGTCAGGCAGGTGGGTTCAGTGTCAAGGCAGGCAAGGGTCAAAACCGGGAGGACTAGAAAAAAAACAGAGAAAATGAAAAAAGCAGGAGCAACACGCTGGTTGACTTAAGAAACAGGACGACCAGACAGAAAGAAAACACAGGTATAAATACCCAGGGGACACCTGGAGGGGGTGGAGACAAGCACACAGATAACCTGTTGATATATACAGTGGGAAGAACAAGTATTTGATACACTGCCGATTTTGCAGGTTTTCCTACTTACAAAGCATGTAGAGGTCTGTAATTTTATCATAGGTACACTTCAACTGTGAGAGACGGAATCTCAAACAAAAATCCAGAAAATCACTTTGCATGATTTTTAAGTAATTAATTTGCATTTTATTGCATGTGTAACGGATGTGAAACGGCTAGCTTAGTTAGCGGTGAGCGCTAAATAGCGTTTCAATCGGTTACGTCACTTGCTCTGAGACCTTGAAGTAGTAGTTCCCCTTGCTCTGCAAGGGCCGCGGCTTTTGTGGAGCGATGGGTAATGATGCTTCGAGGGTGACTGTTGTCGATGTGTGCAGAAGGTCCCTGGTTCGCACGAGGGGACGGTTTAAAGTTATACTGTTACACATGACATAAGTATTTGATCACCTACCAACCAGTAAGAATTCCGGCTCTCACAGACCTGTTAGTTTTTCTTTAAGAAGCCCTCCTGTTCTCCACTCATTACCTGTATTAACTGCACCTGTTTGAACTTGTTACCTGTATAAAAGACACCTGTCCACACACTCAATCAAACAGACTCCAACCTCTCCACAATGGCCAAGACCGTATTGAGGGGAGGATGGATGGGGCCAGTAAGAATTCCATCTCTCACAGTTGAAGTGTAGCTATGATAAAAATTACAGACCTGGAAAACCTGAAAAATCGGCAGTGTATCAAATACTTGTTCTCCCCACTGTATCCACACACCCACACAGATATATACAAACACACACACACAAATATACACACACACAGATATACACACACCCACACAGATATATACACACACACACACACAAATATACACACACACAGATATATACAAACACACACACACAAATATACACACACACAGATATACACACACCCACACAGATATACACACAAATATCCACACACACGCAAACACACACTGAACACACAAAACATGTGTAAATATTGGACTATAAATTGTGGCTTCTTGTATTCCACTGATGCTAAAAATGTTCATTCTATTCTAGTGAGACATTTACTTTATGTTCCTATTCTTATCTTGTATTAGTTCCTGTTGTTGTTGTATTGTCAATAAGGAACCTGGAAGTAAGCATTTGATTGGACGGTGTGTAACTTTCACAAGGTTGAAAAACCCTCCATCCTCTCTCCTCTGTGGTTGGAACTTATAACTTAACTACAACTCAGATTCATGTCAGAGTGGCAAACACTAAATAAATATACGGTCTACTCACTCTATCTAGAAGGGGGTCTGTTCAGGTGGATAAAAGCTGTGACCGAGAGACTGAGAAAACAGCTTCTATCTCCAGGTCATCAGACTGTTAAATAGCCACCACTAGCCGGCCACCACGTGTACCCTGCCCTGAACCTTAGTCACTGTTACTAGCCAGCCACCACCTGTACCCTGCCCTGAACCTTAGTCACTGTTACTAGCCAGCCACCACCTGTACCCTGCCCTGAACCTTAGTCACTGTTACTAGCCGGCTACCACCTGTACCCTGCCCTGAACCTTAGTCACTGTTACTAGCCGGCTACCACCTGTACTCTACTAGCCCTGAACCTTAGTCACTGTTACTAGCCGGCTACCACCCGGTACTCTACCCTGAACCTTAGTCACTGTTACTAGCCGGCTACCACCCGGTACTCTACCCTGAACCTTAGTCACTGTTACTAGCCGGCTACCACCCGGTACTCTACCCTGAACCTTAGTCACTGTTACTAGCCGGCTACCACCCGGTACTCTACCCCTGAACCTTAGTCACTTTTACTAGCCGGCTACCACCCGGTACTCTACCCCTGAACCTTAGTCACTGTTACTAGCCGGCTACCACCCGGTACTCTACCCTGAACCTTAGTCACTGTTACTAGCCGGCTACCACCCGGTACTCTACCCTGAACCTTAGTCACTGTTACTAGCCGGCTACCACCCGGTACTCTACCCTGAACCTTAGTCACTGTTACTAGCCGGCTACCACCCGGTACTCTACCCCTGAACCTTAGTCACTGTTACTAGCCGGCTACCACCCGGTACTCTACCCCTGAACCTTCGTCACTGTTACTAGCCGGCTACCACCCGGTACTCTACCCCTGAACCTTAGTCACTGTTACTAGCCGGCTACCACCCGGTACTCTACCCCTGAACCTTAATCACTGTTACTAGCCGGCTACCACCCTGTACTCTACCCTGAACCTTAGTCACTGTTACTAGCCGGCTACCACCCGGTACTCTACCCCTGAACCTTAGTCACTGTTACTAGCCGGCTACCACCCGGTACTCTACCCCTGAACCTTAGTCACTGTTACTAGCCGGCTACCACCCGGTACTCTACCCTGAACCTTAGTCACTGTTACTAGCCGGCTACCACCCGGTACTCTACCCTGAACCTTAGTCACTGTTACTAGCCGGCTACCACCCGGTACTCTACCCCTGAACCTTAGTCACTGTTACTAGCCGGCTACCACCCGGTACTCTACCCCTGAACCTTAGTCACTGTTACTAGCCGGCTACCACCCGGTACTCTACCCTGAACCTTAGTCACTGTTACTAGCCGGCTACCACCCGGTACTCTACCCCTGAACCTTAATCACTGTTACTAGCCGGCTACCACCCTGTACTCTACCCTGAACCTTAGTCACTGTTACTAGCCGGCTACCACCCGGTACTCTACCCCTGAACCTTAGTCACTGTTACTAGCCGGCTACCACCCTGTACCCTGCCCTGAACCTTAGTCACTGTTACTAGCCGGCTACCACCTGTACCCTGCCCTGAACCTTAGTCACTGTTACTAGCCGGCTACCACCCGGTACTCTACCCTGAACCTTAGTCACTGTTACTAGCCGGCTACCACCCGGTACTCTACCCTGAACCTTAGTCACTGTTACTAGCCGGCTACCACCCGGTACTCTACCCTGAACCTTAGTCACTGTTACTAGCCGGCTACCACCCGGTACTCTACCCCTGAACCTTAGTCACTGTTACTAGCCGGCTACCACCCGGTACTCTACCCCTGAACCTTAGTCACTGTTACTAGCCGGCTACCACCCGGTACTCTACCCCTGAACCTTAGTCACTGTTACTAGCCGGCTACCACCCGGTACTCTACCCTGAACCTTAGTCACTGTTACTAGCCGGCTACCACCCGGTACTCTACCCTGAACCTTAGTCACTGTTACTAGCCGGCTACCACCCGGTACTCTACCCCTGAACCTTAGTCACTGTTACTAGCCGGCTACCACCCTGGTACCTACCCTGAACCTTAGTCACTGTTACTTAGTCACTGTTACTAGCCGGCTACCACCCGGTACTCTACCCTGAACCTTAGTCACTGTTACTAGCCGGCTACCACCCGGTACTCTACCCTGAACCTTAGTCACTGTTACTAGCCGGCTACCACCCGGTACTCTACATACTGTATTCTAGACAAGGCTCATCCTATATAACTACTGCTGTACACACCTTTTCTATTCATATACTGTCCATATACATCATGTATATACCCTGAACAACAATATAAAGGCAACATGTAAAGTGTTGGTCTCATGTTTCATGAGCTGAAATAAAATATCCCAGAAATGTTCCATACGCAACAGAAACATCTAATTTCTCTCAAATTTTTGGTACAAATTTGTTTACATCCCTGTTAGTGAGTATTTGTCCTTTGCCAAGACTATCCATCCACCTGACAGGTGTGGCATATCAAGAAGCTGATTAAACAGCATGATCATTACACAGGTGCACCTTGTGCTGGGGACAAAAAAGGCCATGTCACACAACGTCACAGAATTGGCATGCTTTTTTAATTTTAAATTTTATTTAACTAGGTAAGTCAGTCAATAACATATTATTATTTACAATTATGGCCTACCAAAAGACTTGGATTAAAAATGTAAAATAAATTAAATAAAAATATAGGACAAAACACACATTCCGACAATTTTTTTAAATTGTACCTTTATTTAACTTTACCTTTGAATATAGAGATGGAGATAAAACTGTCCAGTTTGAGTGTTTTATGCAGCTCGTGCAACAAACTGAAAAGAGGAGCGACCCAGGCATGTGTGCTTTGGGGACCTTTACCAGAATGTGACTGGCAGAACGGGTGTTGTATGTGGAGGATGAGGGCTGCAGTAGGTATCTCAGATAGGGGGGAGTGAGGCCTAAGAGGGTTTTATAAATAAGCATCAACCAAGTGGGTCTTGCGACAGGTATACAGAGATGACCAGTTTACAGCGGAGTATAGAGTGCATTGATGTGTCCTATAAGGAGCATTGGTGGCAAATCTTATGGCCGAATGCTAAAGAACATCTAGCCACTCGAGAGCACTGTCAATCTAGGCCAGCTGAGTATAAGACTGTATCATCTACATATACATGGATGAGAGCACTTCCTACTGCCTAAGCTATGTTGTTGATGGAAATTGAGTGGGGCCTAGGATCGAGCCTTGGGGTACTCCCTTGGTGACAGGCAGTGGCTGAGACAACAGATGTTCTGACTTTATACAATGCACTCTTTGGAGAGAGGTAGTTAGCAAACCAGGCCAAAGACCCCTCAGAGACACCAATACTCCTTAGCCAGGACCACAAGAATGGAATGGTCTACCGTATCAAAAGCTTTGGCCAAGTCAATAAAAATAGCAGCACAACATTGCTTAGAATCAAGGGCAATGGTGACATCATTGAGGACCTTTAAGGTTGCAGTGACACATCCATAACCTGAGCGGAAACCAGATTGCATACCAGAGAGAATATTATAGACATCAAGAAAGACAGTTAGTTGATTATTGACAAGTTTTTACAACACATTTGATAAACAGGGCAAGATAGAAATTGGCCATAAATTCCTACAATATATTTCTATACAATATATTCACTCATATGACATCACGTACTTGCAGACAAATACCACAGCTAGGGGCTGTATCCGGGCACTCCACGTTGCGTCGTGCCTAAGAACATCCCTTAGCCGTGGTATATTGGCCATATAGCACACCCCTTCTCGGGCCCTATTGCTTAACTAGTGCATTGTGAAGGTCAGTGAGGTTAGCTTCCGTCAGTCCACATAGGTCATTATTACAAGGGACTTCCTTGTCTGTAAACCTATTGATTGGCTGCAAGTATGTGATGTCACATTACACAATACCAATAAATGAAAGTCAATGCAATACTCATATCTACCTAAATATGTTACAACAAATGATCTCTTATGAATACCTGAATAATACATATGTATTTTTTAAATAGCTGCTCAGGATAACACACAACATCTGTGAAATATATAAGATATACGCAATCGTATAAATTGATAATCCATTGTTTGTTTTTTAAAAGAAAATACATCGATTTCATTGTCAGTCAGTGTATTTAGTAATTCACAGTATCAATCTACTCATTTTCATACAACTATGGTTAAACCCACTAACTACTATGTTTATCATAATAACCCAACGAGAAGGACTGAATAGAACATACATCAACCATGTAACCATGCTAGCGACGTCATGTAACCATGCTAGCGACATCATGTAACCATGCTAGCGAAGTCATGTAACCATGCTAGCGACATCATGTAACCATGCTAGCGAAGTCATGTAACCATGCTAGCGACGTCATGTAACCATGCTAGCGACGTCATGTAACCATGCTAGCGACGTCATGTAACCATGCTAGCGACGTCATGTAACCATGCTAGCGAAGTCATGTAACCATGCTAGCGAAGTCATGTAACCATGCTAGCGACGTCATGTAACCATGCTAGCGACGTCATGTAACCATGCTAGCGAAGTCATGTAACCATGCTAGCGAAGTCATGTAACCATGCTAGCAAAGTCATGTAACCATGCTAGCGACGTCATGTAACCATGCTAGCGACATCATGTAACCATGCTAGCGACGTCATGTAACCATGCTAGCGAAGTCATGTAACCATGCTAGCGACGTCATGTAACCATGCTAGCGACGTCATGTAACCATGCTAGCGACATCATGGAACCATGCTAGCGACATCATGTAACCATGCTAGTGTAGCTGATGCGAAATGGCAAGCTAGTTAGCGGTGGTGCGCACTGGTAGCATTTCAATCGCGCTGAGACCTTGAAGTAGTGGTTCCCCTTGCTCTGCAAGGGCCGTGGCTTTTGTAGAGCGATGGGTAACGATGGTTAACGATGGTTCGTGGGTGACTGTTGTTGATGTGTGCAGAGGGTCCCTGGTTCGCGCCCGGGTATGGGGAGGGGACGGTCTAAAGTTATACTGTTACACTGGCATAAATAGAAAAATATACCAGTGTCATCTGAGGACAACAATATTGACAGCAGCGCCATACAGGTTGCAAAATAAATAGGATGAGATTTTCGATGTACTGATTCCATGGCACATGGTTTATGAACAGATTTTAAAAAAAACATTTGATTCAACACTTAGAGATTTTAAAAGTAAATTTTTAAACAAAATTCTTGCCACCAACAGAATTATATATATATATATATAGGACATAAAACAATCTCAGTTCTGTAGATTTTACTGCAAAGAGACAGAATCCCCTAGATCATATATTCTGGCATTGCCCCCGTGTAGCTTGTTTCTGGTCACAGGTTCAAGAATGGTAAAAAAAAACACAAATTAAATCACAACATTTAAAATGAACCTTACAAATAGCAGTGTTTGGCAATTTGGAAAGCCATAGTCAATCAATAGATAAAATAATAATAATAATAATACTTGTAGAAAAGGGTTTTCATCTTTAGCTCACAATCTGTAGCTTCAGTTTCAGAGCAAGGAATACATCTTTTTTTTAAATAAAAAATAAAAAGCATTGTATTTGGGACAAATCATTCACTAAATCCTAAACCTCAACTAAATCTTTTAATAAATAATTTGGAAATTGAGGTGACTAAACTGCTTTGGAGTAACCCTGGATTGTAAACTGTCATGGTCAAAACATATTGATACAACAGAAGCTAAGATGGGGAGAAGTCTGTCCATAATAACGCACTGCTCTGCCTTCTTAACAACACTATCAACAAGGCAGATCCTACAGGCCCTAGTTTCTACCTTCTTAACAACACTATCAACAAGGCAGGTCCTACAGGCCCTAGTTTCTACCTTCTTAACAACACTATCAACAAGGCAGGTCCTACAGGCCCTAGTTTCTACCTTCTTAACAACACTATCAACAAGGCAGGTCCTTACAGGCCCTAGTTTCTACCTTCTTAACAACACTATCAACAAGGCAGGTCCTACAGGCCCTAGTTTCTACCTTCTTAACAACACTATCAACAAGGCAGGTCCTACAGGCCCAAGTTTCTACCTTCTTAACAACACTATCAACAAGGCAGGTCCTACAGGACCTAGTTTTGTCACATCTGGACTACTGTTCAGTCCTGTGGTCAGGTGCCACAAAGAGGGACTTAGGAAAATTACAATTGGTTCAGAACAGGGCATCACATGGCTGGTCTTTGGATGTACACAGAGAGCGAATATTAATAATATGCATGTCAGTCTCTCCTGGCTCAAAGTGGAGGAGAGATTGACTTCATCACTACTTGAATTTGTGAGAGGAATGTACCAAGCTGTCTGTTTGAACTACTAACTCACAGCTCAGACACCCATGGATACTCCATGCTAGCAACATCATGTAATCATGCTAGCGAACATCATGTAATCATGCTAGCAACATCATGTAATCATGCTAGCGACATCATGTAATCATGCTAGCGACATCATGTAATCATGCTAGCGACATCATGTAATCATGCTAGCGACATCATGTAATCATGCTAGCGAACATCATGTAATCATGCTAGCGAACATCATGTAATCATGCTAGCGACATCATGTAATCATGCTAGCGAACATCATGTAATCATGCTAGCGACATCATGTAATCATGCGAACATCATGTAATCATGCTAGCGAACATCATGTAATCATGCTAGCGACATCATGTAATCATGCTAGCGACATCATGTAATCATGCTAGCGACATCATGTAATCATGCTAGCGACATCATGTAATCATGCTAGCGACATCATGTAATCATGCTAGCGACATCATGTAATCATGCTAGCGACATCATGTAATCATGCTAGCGAACATCAAATATGAACATGTTAGTTCTACAGTATTGTCGAGTCACGAAGGACACATCACATGACACGGCGTTTTACTTTGTTAAAAGGTATTGTATAGCTGAGCTGTGCCGTGTGATGTCAGCGCATTGTGGTTTGTTTGAATACTGGCCATTCTCCACACTGGGTCATGTTTGGAGGGATAACTTCTGCAATAGTTGTACAGAACATGAATGATGTTTCCAGCCAGCCAGAACTGGTTGAGAGGTTGTTGAGGTGAGGTGGACTAGTGGTCACTACTCGTCCACCTCACCAGTCATAGGCTACCAGTTACTGATTGTGTTTTAAACTTGTTGTCAGGTCTAATTTCCTGTACTTATTGTGCTCCACCAGCCTAAGTAGAAAAGGCTTTCATTATGTCAGTATACAACTAGTAGCCTAGTGCCATGGTTTACAGTTTAACGATGAGTGGGGTTGGTGGGGGTGTTCGGAATAGATGTCAGTGTAGTCCACTTCTCCATCCCTCCTCTAGGTGGCAGCAGCAAAAGGGTCATACCCAGTACTGGTTCTGCTGTAGAGTGGGGGTTGGGGTCCTAATGAGCTGGTCTGAACTCTCTGGATTTACAGCTTTCAATGAGCAGTCCGGCATTGATGCAGAGTTGCTAACTGAGCCCCGATTGCCGAAAGGAAGCGACCTGTCCAAGGCAGGACTTCCAGGGTCGCCTGGGCTCAGCGGAGTCACCGTTACCGTGGGAGCGGCCGCGCTCCTCTGCGGCTGGTCGTGAAAGTCCGGTGGGGTTGAGGGCAAGGGCGGCGGTTTCAGGGTCAGAGGTTTTTGTTTCCTTTTCCTGTTGCGTCTCAGCAGTAGAAACAGCACCACCAGGATGATGACCAATAGGAGCAGGACCAGGAGAGGTAGGATCACCAATAGGGGGTTGGAAGTTCTTTTTGGGTATGACTCTACTCGGACCGGTGTCATCATAAAGGGGATCTCAGAAAGCTCTTCTCCTCTACCCATGGTGGGTTTGCCCAAAGTTGTACCTGTCGAGTCATTGCGATTGGTGTTTCCCCAGTGATTGCGACCTTTGAACTTCTGGTGGGTCTTGCTGGGTCTCTGTGTGGAGAGGAAGGATGTGGACAGGGAGGGTAGTGTTGTCCCAATACCAAACACTGTCGTTTGGTTCGTTTGGTTCAGAGACTGAGAGAAAGGACTGCTGGTGGTCGGGACGTGACTCTCTGTTCTTCTGACTAGCGATGGATCGTATGGAACGACAGTGAAGAGGAACTCTCCCTTGGCAGGTGGGACGTTCTCCGCTTTCACGACAAAAACCAACGAGTCGTTCAGCTCCTGTACTTCAGTCATGTTAGCGTTGAGCTCGATGGATATCCTCTCCTGCTTCACATCCTGAAAGGAGAAAGACTCCACCGGTTCCGTTTTCATACCAGCTCTGGCTTTTCCTCGGGCCAGCTTGCCGTACTTTGGCTGGGACACGACCTCGAAGATGGGGTCGTTGCCTGTTAGAGAAGCCAGCTCAGTTGCATTGAGAAAACCAGCGTTGAGTTTGACCACAATTCCATTGGGTATTCTCACCCCTTTGCCAAAACTCACCAGGGGCTTAACTGTGATGTTGACAACCTGATTCGTCAGGTTAGCTTCCGACGTAAATACAGTGAACTCAAAGCTGTCCTGACCAGATGTGACGCTCGTCATTTGATAAGACAAGCGACCAGTCCTTAGGTCCTCCTGCTCAAACTGCCTCAAATTCTGGTTGTCCAGCCAAAGGATCTTGCCGTACCGTGGAAGCTTGGTGATCCGGTAGTGAATCGTTGTGGTTTTCCCGTTAGTCTCTGCAGCCAGACTCCCCTGCGTTAACGCTACACAGGTCTGACCCTGCTTCAGAGTCAGCCCTGTGTTGTTAACCAGGGAGATGGTGATCTCTGTCAACTCCAGGTTGAATAGCTTGTACACCGGCTCGTGGTGGCCGTCCGAGATACTGAAATAGAAGACCCCCGACGCCTGGCTTCCATCATGGACAAAGTACACCTTCCCACTGTTGATCTGAGCCTGAGTGAAGGACACCACAGACTCATTCAGGCTTCCTGCCAGGGCCAGATATCCGTTGTTGGGCTTGCTGACGACAGTGTACTGGATATCCTCTGAAGGGTTATCCAGATCTTTCACATTGAGGTTCTGCAGTCCCAGGGCCACTATGTCCCCCTGTACCACACTCAGGCTGGGGGTTTTGGTCTTCAGGACGGGTGGCTGGTCATTGATCGGGACCACTGTGATGTTGAACCACTCTTCCAGCACCTAGATAGAGTAGAAAAAGATTACTTCATTGTCCAATGTACACAGAAACTGCTTTAGCGTTTAGAGCAGAACTAAATCAAATCAAATTTTATTTATATAGCCCTTCGTACATCAGCTGCTATCTCAAAGTGCTGTACAGAAACCCAGCCTAAAACCCCAAACAGCAAGCAATGCAGGTGTAGAAGCACGGTGGCTAGGAAAAACTCCCTAGAAAGGCCAAAACCTAGGAAGAAACCTAGAGAAGAACCAGGCTATGTAGGGTGGCCAGTCCTCTTCTGGCTGTGCCGGGTGGAGATTATAACAGAACATGGCCAAGATGTTCAAATGTTCATAAATGGACCAGCATGGTCGAATAATAATAAGGCAGAACGTCTTCAACGAGGCAATAATGAGGCTATAATGTCTTCAATGAGGCAATTCATTTAGCAGCTAACACAATTACAGTGCATTCGGAAAGTATTCAGACCCCTTGGATTTTTCCATATTTTGTTACGTTAGTCTTATTTTAAAATGGATTAAATACGTGTTTTTCTTCATCAATCTAGACACAATACTCTACTATAACGACAAGCAAAAACTGGTTTAGACATTTTTGCAAATGTGTTAAAATAAAATAAAACAGAAATACCTTATTTACATAAGTATTCAGACCCTTTACTCAGTACTTTGTTGAAGCACCTTTGTCAGCGATTACAGCCTTGAGTCTTCTTGGGTATGACGCTACAGGCTTGGCACACCTGTATTTGGGGGGTTTCTCCCATTCTTCTCTGCAGATCCTCTCAAGCTCTGTCAGGTTGGATGGGGAGCATCGCTTCACAGATATTTCCAGGTCTCTCCAGAGATGTTCAATCTCAGTCCGGGTTCTAGTGGGCTGGCCCACTAAAGGACATTCAGAGACTTGTCCCGAATCCACTCCTGCGCTCTTGGCTGTGTGCTTAGGGTTGTTGTCCTGTTGGAAGTTGAACCTTTGCCCCAGTCTTTGGTCCTGAGCGCTCTGGTGCAGGATTTCATCAAGGATCTCTCTACTTTGCTCCGTTCATCTTTCCTTTGACCCTGACTAGTCTCCCTGTCCCTGCCGCTGAAAAAAATCCTCACAGCACGATGCTGCCACCACCACCATGCTTTACCGTAGGGATGGTGCCAGGTTTCCTCCAGACGTGACGCTTGGCAGGGTAGAGTCTGGCCACTACCATAAATGCCTGATTGGTGGAGTGCTGCAGAGATGTTGATGAGGTTGTCCTTTTGGAATGTTCTCCCATCTCCACAGAGGAACTCTGGAGCTCTGTCAGAGTGACAATCGGGTTCTTGGTCACCTCCCTGACCAAGGCCCTTCTCCACCGATTGCTCAGTTTGGCCTGGAGGCCAGCTCTAAGAAGTGTCTTGGTGGTTCAAAACCTCTTCCATTTAAGAATGATGGAGGCCACTGTGATCTTGGAGACCTTCAATGCTGCAGAAATGTTTTGGTACCATTCTCCAGATCTGTGCCTCGACACAATCCTCTCTCGGAGCTCTACAGAAATTCCTTCAATCCCATGGCTAGGTGTTTGCTCTGACATGCACTGCCAACTGTGGGACCTTATATAGATATATATATAGACAAGTGTGTGCCTTTCCAAATCATGTCAAATCAATCCAATTTAGCACAGGTGGAAAATCAGGTCGTAGAAACATCTCAAGGATAATCAATGGAAACAGGATGCACTTAAGCTCAATTTTGAGTCTCGTGACAAAGGGTCTGAATAGTTATGTAAATAAGGTAATTTCTGTTCATTTTATACATTTTCTAAATTGTCTAAAAACCTGTTTTTTCTTTGTCATTATGGGGTATTGTGATGTCATTATGGGTATTGTGATGTCATTATGGGCTATTGTGTGTAGATTGATGAGGAAACACATGTATTTAATCCATTTTAGAATAAGGTTGTAACTTAACAAAATGTGGGGGGGGGGAAATCAAGGGGTCCGAATACTTTCCGAATGCACCATGTTATACACAGGATAGACGTGTTATATACAGGATAGACATGTTATACACAGGATAGACGTGTTATATACAGGATAGACATGTTATATACAGGATAGATGTGTTATATACAGGATAGACGTGTTATATACAGGATAGACATGTTATATACAGGATAGACGTGTTATATACAGGATAGACATGTTATACACAGGATAGACGTGTTATATACAGGATAGACATGTTATACACAGGATAGACGTGTTATATACAGGATAGACGTGTTATATACAGGATAGACATGTTATATACAGGATAGACGTGTTATATACAGGATAGACGTGTTATATACAGGATAGACATGTTATATACAGGATAGACGTGTTATATACAGAATAGACGTGTTATATACAGGATAGACGTGTTATATACAGGATAGACATGTTATATACAGGATAGACATGTTATATACAGGATAGACGTGTTATATACAGGATAGACGTGTTATATACAGGATAGACATGTTATATACAGGATAGACATGTTATACACAGGATAGACGTGTTATATACAGGATAGACGTGTTATATACAGGATAGACGTGTTATATACAGGATAGACGTGTTATATACAGGATAGACGTGTTATATACAGGATAGACATGTTATATACAGGATAGACGTGTTATATACAGGATAGACATGTTATATACAGGATAGACATGTTATATACAGGATAGACATGTTATATACAGGATAGACGTGTTATACACAGAATAGATGTGTTATATACAGGATATACGTGTTATATACAGGATAGACGTGTTATATACAGGACACAGGATAGACGTGTTATATACAGGATAGACGTGTTATATACAGGATAGACGTGTTATACACAGGATAGACGTGTTATATACAGGATAGACATGTTATATACAGGATAGACGTGTTATATACAGGATAGACGTGTTATATACAGGATAGACGTGTTATATACAGGATAGACATGTTATATACAGGATAGACGTGTTATATACAGGATAGACGTGTTATATACAGGATAGACGTGTTATATACAGGATAGACATGTTATATACAGGATAGACGTGTTATATACAGGATAGACGTGTTATATACAGGATAGACATGTTATATACAGGATAGACATGTTATATACAGGATAGATGTGTTATATACAGGATAGACGTGTTATATACAGGATAGACGTGTTATATACAGGATAGACGTGTTATATACAGGATAGACGTGTTATATACAGGATAGACATGTTATATACAGGATAGACATGTTATATACAGGATAGACGTGTTATATACAGGATAGACGTGTTATATACAGGATAGACGTGTTATATACAGGATAGACGTGTTATATACAGGATAGACGTGTTATATACAGGATAGATGTGTTATATACAGGATAGACGTGTTATATACAGGATAGACGTGTTATATACAGGATAGACATGTTATATACAGGATAGACGTGTTATATACAGGATAGACGTGTTATATACAGGATAGACGTGTTATACACAGAATAGATGTGTTATATACAGGATAGATGTGTTATATACAGGATAGACATGTTATATACAGGATAGACGTGTTATATACAGGATAGACGTGTTATATACAGGATAGATGTGTTATATACAGGATAGACGTGTTATATACAGGATAGACGTGTTATATACAGGATAGACGTGTTATATACAGGATAGACGTGTTATATACAGGATAGACGTGTTATATACAGGATAGATGTGTTATATACAGGATAGACGTGTTATACACAGGATAGACGTGTTATACACAGGATAGACGTGTTATACACAGGATAGACGTGTTATATACAGAATAGATGTGTTATACACAGGATAGACGTGTTATATACAGGATAGACATGTTATACACAGGATATACATGTTATATACAGGATAGACATGTTATATACAGGATAGACATGTTATACACAGGATAGACATGTTATATACAGGATAGACGTGTTATACACAGAATAGATGTGTTATACACAGGATAGATGTGTTATACACAGGATAGACATGTTATATACAGGATAGACATGTTATACACAGGATATACATGTTATATACAGGATAGACATGTTATATACAGGATAGACATGTTATACACAGGATAGACATGTTATATACAGGATAGACGTGTTATACACAGAATAGATGTGTTATATACAGGATAGATGTGTTATACACAGGATAGACATGTTATATACAGGATAGACGTGTTATATACAGGATAGACGTGTTATACACAGGATAGACATGTTATATACAGGATAGATGTGTTATACACAGGATAGACATGTTATACACAGGATAGATGTGTTATACACAGGATAGACGTGTTATACACAGGATAGACATGTTATA